>NC_052090.1:25262109-25529609 GCF_015852505.1 Tachyglossus aculeatus
GGAGGCCCGGGCCGGACGGGGCCCCGTCACACCCGCTTACGGGACGGAGCCGTCTCATCCGTCTCTCCGACCGGACCGATTCCCGGCAACGCCGCTCGCCCGCCGGGCTGAACAACCGGACTGGCCCGGTGGCGCGAGAAAGCCCCGCGACCGCGTGTCTCCCGCCCCAATTCATCGCTTCCACCCAAAACGTCGCTCTCGACCAACAACCCTGCGGACGGAGCTACGCAACGCGCCGCTTTCCGTCGGGAGACTTAAATAATAATAATAATAATAATAAACAAAAGGACTTCGGGTACCCGCGCCCCAGCTTTCGGCCAACCGGAGCGCTCGCCTCTTCCCGCCACGGAGGCGTTTCCTCGTCCGCTGCTTGTGTCTTCTTTATCCCCTCGGGGGTGCGACGATAAGGCATCGGGAAAAACGGCGGTGGATAGAAACTGATCTTTGCGTACGGGAGAAGGCGGTCTAAAAAAACGCCCTCGACCCGGTGGCAATCTCGTGGACGTGAGCCGGCGGCGAGAACGAGCCTAGCTTTCCGCCCGGTCGGCCGCGGCGTGGGAAAAACCGGCACCGAATTGCGACCCGAGGGAAGAAAAAAACAACAAACAAACGATCCCAATCGGGAGAAACCGCAAAAAAAAATCCGCAAAGGACCTGTACCCCATCTTATCCTGGGGACTTGAGATTTTCAATGAAAGAAAAACGTCCGCGCCTTTTTTTTTTCCTGCCAAACTAAGCCTCCGCTTTTTAGTTTTTTGTCCTAGAACGGGATCCAAAGGCGAGGTGACGCTTACAGGTAAAGAAAACAGTGTGCGACAAAGCTTTCTCCGCGTCTCCCCTCCGCCGGGAAACGGGAGAAGGCGAGCCGGCGGCTCCTGGGAGTCGTCGGGAAAACCGAGTCGGGAAGAGCCCCGCTCCCGAGGCCCGACCTCGATCCTCCGGGACCTCAGGGATGAACCACGTCCGATAAAGGCGTTTTATCTCCGCCGCGGGGGTGGGATGCCGTGCCTCTCCGCCGAGGCCACTCGGAAAAATGACAGAACGAAACGGGAGAGAGGGAGGGAGGGGGAGAGAGCCTTCCCCGCCGAGACGGCGGCAGACAGGCGGTTCAATAAATACGCAACCGTCTCTCTGGTAGCACGGTCCTTCCGATCCGCGGGGTCGTCGAGGCCGCCGGGAAGGAGAGTCCAAAGGGAACTTTTTGGACGGTCGGGGGGCGAAGGATTGCCCGCCGGCCTCCCCTTCCTCGCGGGAATCCCACCCGGACGTCGTCCCCCCACCGAGGGACCGGCTGTTATTGCACGATACGCGAGGACCCGGAGGTTGGCTTTTTTTGTTTTCTCTTTTCTCCAAAAAGCTTAAAAAAATAAGAATTAAAAAAAGGGCATCGTCCCGCCGCGTTCCCCGCCTCCCCGGGGGGGGCCGCGGTCACGCCGGCCGGCCGGGCCGGGGCCGGCGACGTCGCGCCCGGGACGCACGCGAGTCGGAATGCGCTAAGAGGAAGGAGTCTTCATTGCCTACGGGTCACTTCCAGTCAAAGGTTCAAGTTCAGAGACTGAATGATCAAAAAGTGCTCGTTTTCTCGGAGGGGCTCTCGGCTGCTAGGAGGGGCACGACCGACCCGGACGCTGCCGTCAACAAGTGTCGTCTTGGAAGACAAAAGGGAAAGGGAAGGAAAAAACGGTGATGACCACCTCCCCACACCCTAGCCGAGGCCCGGCTCCTCCCGGACGCCTTTCCCGATTTTCCTCTCCTCTTCTCCCGGCCGCCGTTCCCGATTTCCCCCTCCTTTCCTCTTCTCCCGCTCCCTTTCTTCATCCCCCCCCGGCCCCGTCCCGGCCCCACGCCGCTCGCGTCCCCGTCCATCTCTAATTTTATTGATTTCTATTACCGTCCGTCTCCCCGTCGGGGCCGTCAGCTCGTCGTGTCCCTTTATCGTTCTGCCGGACTTTCTCGAGCGCTTAGTCCACCGCCCTGCACACGCTAAGCGCTCCGCCGCGACCGACTGACGGTCCGTTCATTCATTCAGTCGTATTTATTGAGCGCTTACTGCGTGCGGAGCACTGGACTAAGCGCTTGGGAAGTACAAAGGTGACGATGATGTGCATCGAGCTTTACCTCTATTTATTCTGATTCATTCATTCAATCGCATTTATTGAGCGCTTACTGTGTGCGGAGCACTGGACTAAGCGCTTGGGAAGTACAAAGATGACGATGATGTGCATCGAGCTTTACTTCTATTTATTCTGATTCATTCATTCAATCGCATTTATTGAGCGCTTACTGTGTGCGGAGCACGGGACTAAGCGCTTGGGAAGTACAAAGATGACGATGATGTGCATCGAGCTTTACTTCTATTTATTCTGATTCATTCATTCAATCGCATTTATTGAGCGCTTACTGTGTGCGGAGCACTGGACTAAGCACTTGGGAAGTACAAAGGTGACGATGATGTGCACCGAGCTTTACTTCTATTTATTCTGATTCATTCATTCATTCAGTCGTATTTATTGAGCGCTTACTGCGTGCGGAGCACTGGACTAAGCGCTTGGGAAGTACAAAGGTGATGATGATGTGCATCGAGCTTTACCTCTATTTATTCTGATTCATTCATTCAATCGCATTTATTGAGCGCTTACTGTGTGCGGAGCACGGGACTAAGCGCTTGGGAAGTACAAAGATGACGATGATGTGCATCGAGCTTTACTTCTATTTATTCTGATTCATTCATTCAATCGCATTTATTGAGCGCTTACTGTGTGCGTAGCACTGGACTAAGCGCTTGGGAAGTACAAAGGTGACGATGATGTGCACCGAGCTTTACTTCTATTTATTCTGATTCATTCATTCATTCAGTCGTATTTATTGAGCGCTTACTGTGTGCGGAGCACTGGACTAAGCGCTTGGGAAATACAAAGATGACGATGATGTGCATCGAGCTTTACCTCTATTTATTCTGATTCATTCATTCAATCGCATTTATTGAGCGCTTACTGTGTGCGGAGCACGGGACTAAGCGCTTGGGAAGTACAAAGATGACGATGATGTGCATCGAGCTTTACTTCTATTTATTCTGATTCATTCATTCAATCGCATTTATTGAGCGCTTACTGTGTGCGGAGCACTGGACTAAGCGCTTGGGAAGTACAAAGATGACGATGATGTGCATCGAGCTTTACTTCTATTTATTCTGATTCATTCATTCACTCATTCAATCGTATTTATGGAGCGCTTACTGTGTGCGGAGCACGGGACTAAGCGCTTGGGAAGTACAAAGATGACGATGATGTGCATCGAGCTTTACTTCTATTTATTCTGATTCATTTATTCATTCATTCAATCGTATTTATGGAGCGCTTACTGTGTGCGGAGCACTGGACTAAGCGCTTGGGAAGTACAAAGGTGACGATGATGTGCACCGAGCTTTACTTCTATTTATTCTGATTCATTCATTCATTCAGTCGTATTTATTGAGCGCTTACTGTGTGCGGAGCACGGGACTAAGCGCTTGGGAAGTACAAAGGTGACGATGATGTGCATCGAGCTTTACTTCTATTTATTCTGATTCATTCATTCAATCGCATTTATTGAGCGCTTACTGTGTGCG
Organism: Tachyglossus aculeatus; assembly: GCF_015852505.1. Lineage (NCBI taxonomy): Eukaryota > Metazoa > Chordata > Mammalia > Monotremata > Tachyglossidae > Tachyglossus > Tachyglossus aculeatus. The sequence continues at coordinate 25,265,717 of NC_052090.1, forward strand.
GAGCACTGGACTAAGCGCTTGGGAAGTACAAAGGTGACGATGATGTGCATCGAGCTTTACCTCTATTTATTCTGATTCATTCATTCAATCGCATTTATTGAGCGCTTACTGTGTGCGGAGCACGGGACTAAGCGCTTGGGAAGTACAAAGATGACGATGATGTGCACCGAGCTTTACTTCTATTTATTCTGATTCATTCATTCATTCAGTCGTATTTATTGAGCGCTTACTGTGTGCGGAGCACTGGACTAAGCGCTTGGGAAGTACAAAGATGACGATGATGTGCATCGAGCTTTACTTCTATTTATTCTGATTCATTCATTCAATCGCATTTATTGAGTGCTTACTGTGTGCAGAGCACTGTACTAAGCGCTTGGGAAGTACAAAGATGACGATGATGTGCATCGAGCTTTACTTCTATTTATTCTGATTCATTCATTCACTCATTCAATCGCATTTACGGAGCGCTTACTGTGTGCGGAGCACGGGACTAAGCGCTTGGGAAGTACAAAGATGACGATGATGTGCATCGAGCTCTACTTCTATTTATTCTGATTCATTCATTCATTCAATCGCATTTATTGAGCGCTTACTGTGTGCAGAGCACTGTACTAAGTGCTCAATAATAATAATATTAATATAATATATTATAACAATAACAGCATATCATATATAACATATTATAATCATACGTAATTATATATCATATAATTACATATAACAACTATATAATACTGTATATTAGTGATAATATATTCATAATATATTATATTTAATATCATATACTATCAATAATATATTATTATATATTATATATGATGTGATATCATATATAATATCACATACTATTAATAATATATTGTTATAATATATTATATGTAATACAATAATATTTTTATTAATAATATATTATGTATAATATTATATACTATTAATAATATATTATTCTAATATATTATGTATAATATAATAATATATTGTATTAATAATATATTATTATAAGAATAATATTATTATTATTCTCCCCAGCGCTTAGAACAGCGCTTTGCACATAGTAAGTGCTTAACAAACGCCATCGTTATTATTATTATTACTTTCTAGCAGCTGCCGGGCTTCGTCCTCCCAACGAGCCCTTCTGCGGACCAGGCGCTCGCGAGCCGGGGCCGGTTGTTTCGGGGACGCGAGCGGCTCCGGTGACTGCCGAGCAGCTGTCAATCAATCAATCGTATTTACTGAGCGCTTACTGTGTGCAGAGCACTGTGCTAAGCGCTTGGGAAGTAGAGGTTGGCAACATCGAGAGACGGTCCCTACCCGACAGTGGGCTCACAGTGTCTACGGCTCAAAACGGAAGCGGGAGGGATGGGCGGGAAAAAAAAATCCGTCTGCGGGTGATTTCGTGTGCCCGCGTTTCACGGAGAAGCGGGGCGGCCTGGCCCGGGAGGCGGGAGGTCCCGGGTTCCCCGCCGCGTGACCTTGGGCGAGCCGCTTCACTTCTCCGGGCCTCAGTTCCCTCATCTGGAAAATGGGGACGGAGACACGGAGCCCCCCCCCCGTGGGCCCCGGACTGCGTCCAACTCCGTTTGCTTGGCTCCACCCCGGCGCTTAGTACAGCCCCTAAAAAGCCGGTTAGCTCGGATCCACCCCGGCGCTTAGGACGGCGCCCGGCACATAGTAAGCGCTTAACAGACCCCATCGTCATTACTGCTCTTAAATACCATCATCAGTCTCGTCATCAGTTCCACCCAGTCCTCCGAACCAACGCCGACTGAAACGGGAGTTTATCGGGCACTGATTTCTGCTACCCGCTGGACTGAAATACGCCTAGAGCTATCTCCCGCTATTTAAACAACTCAATCGATGATTTTTTTTGGCTGCTTTCTGCAGTCGAGGTCCGACTCCCGCACGGAAAACGAATCTTAGGGCGACGGCTCGGAGACTAATCTTTCCCTGCACCGTGGAATTAAGTCGGCCTCGCCTAAACAGCGTCCTTCTCATCTCAGCTCCGAGCGCGTGTAGGTGGAGGAGCTTGGAAGACGTCGCTCTGAACCCCTGCCAAGGTCTCCCTCCGGATCGAGTACTCACCGTGATACCACCATTTTGTTTTCTTTGGATTCTTGTTACACGTTCGTACATAAAAAGAATTATCCGGTGGCCGTCTCTGAAACCCCAAGAAAAAGAAAAGGGCGGCGGGGGGGGGGGGATAAAATTAGAGGTGGACTTCCATGGGGCTTTCCCCCAGTCGGCTACAGCTCATCATTTAAAAAGGGAATAAAGGAACTCGTACGAGGACGGCCCGGGTGATGCGAGTAAACTCACGGTAGTTTCCGAAGCAGTGCGAGGGTTGGAAATCTTGAGAGAGGAGAGAAGGGGAGAGAAGGGGGGAAAAGGGAGAGAGAAGAGAGAAGGGAAATAAAGGAGAGGGGAGAAAGAAGAGAGGGGAGAAGAGGGGAGGGAAGAGGGAGAAAAGAAGAGAGAGAGAGAGGAGAGAAGGGAGAAAAAGGAGAGAGAGGGAAAGATAAGAGAGAGGAGAGAAGGGGAGGGGGAAAGTGGAGAGTGGGGAGAGAGAAGAGGAGAAAGAAGAGAGGGAAGAAGAGGTGAGTGAGGGGGGAAGGGATAGAGAGAGGAGAGAGAAAGGAGAGGGAAGAAGGGAGAAAGAAGAGAGGGGAGAAGGAAGAGAGAGGGTAGAATAATAATGATGGTATTTGTTAAGTGAGAGGGAAGAGGGAGAAAAGGGGAGAGAGAGAAAGGAGAGAAGGGAGAAAAAGGAGAGAGGAAGGGAGAGATAAGAGAGGGGAGAGAGGAGAGAAGGGGAGGGGGAAAGTGGAGAGTGGAGAGAGAAAAGGGGAGAGAAGAGGAGAAAGAAGAGAGGGAAGAAGAGGTGAGTGAGGGGGGAAAGGGAGAGAGAGAGAAAGGAGAGAGAGGAGAGAGAGGAGAGAGAAGAGGGGAGAAAGAAGAGAAGGGAGAAGGAAGAGAGAGGGTCGAATAATAATGACGATATTTGTTAAGCACTTACTGTTTGCCAAGCACTGTTCTAAGCGCTGGGGGCATACAAGGTGATGGGGTTGTCCCATGTGGGGCTCACAGTCTCCATTCCCATTTTCCAGATGAGGGAACTGAGGCCCAGAGAAGCTAAATGACTTGCCCAAAGTCACACAGCTGACAAGTGGCAGAGCGGGATTAGAATCCATGACCTCTGACTCCCAAAAGGGGAGAGAGAAGGGAGAAAGAGGGGAGAGAGGAGAGGGGAGAGAGGAGAGAAGGGGGGGAAAGGGGAGAGAGAAGAGGGGAGAGAGGAGAGAAGGGAGTGAGGGGGAAAAGAGAGAGAGGAAAGAAGGGAGAAAAGGAGAGAGAACAGGGGAAAGAGAAGAGACGGGAGAAGAGAAAAGAGGGGAGAGGGGAGTTGGGGGGAAAAGAGAGAGAGGAAAGAAGGGAGAAAAAGGAGAGAGAACAGGGGAAAGAGAAGAGAGGGGAGAGAGAAAAGAAGAGAGAAGAGATAGGGAGAGAGGAGAGAAGAGAGAAGGGAGTGAAAAGAGAAAAAGGAGAGAGAAGAGGTGAGAGGGGAGAGAGAAAAGAGGGGAGAGAGAAAGAAGAGGGAGAAAGGAAAAGGAGAGGAGAGAGGAGAGAGAATAGGGAAGACAGAAGAGAAGCGAAAGAGGAGAGAAAATAGGGAAGAGAAGAGTGGGGAGAAAGAAAAGAGAGAGAAGAGAGAGGAGAGAAGGTAGAAAAAAGAGAAAAAGGAGAGAGGAGAGGGGAGAGAGAGAAGAGAGGGAGAAAGGAGAGAAGGGAGAGAGGAGAGAGAATAGGGGAGATATGAGAGGGAAGAGAGGAGAGGGGAGAGAGGAGAGGGGAGAGAAAAGAAGAGAGAGAGAAGAGAGAGAAGAGAGAAGGGAGAGAAAAGAGAAAAAGAAGAAAGTAGGGGGAGAGATGAGGGGAGAGAGAAAAGAGGGAGAAAGGAGAGAAGAGAGAAGGGAGAGAGGAGAGAGAATGGGGGAGAGATGAGAGGGAAGAGAGGGGAGAGAGGAGAGAGGGGAGAGAGAAAAGGGGAGAAGAAAAGGAGAGAAGAGAGAAGGAGAGAGGAAAGAAGGGAAAGAAAAGAGAAAAAGGAGAGAGAAGAGGGGAGAGAGAGAAGAGAGGAAGAAAGGAGAGAAGAGAGGGAGAGAAGAGAGAAGGGAGAGGAGAGAGAATAGGGGAGAGATGAGAGGGAAGAGAGAAGAGAGAGGAGGAAAGAGAGCAGAAAGGGAGAGGGAAGAGGAGAGAAAGGAGAGAGAGGGGGACTAGGGGCAGGCATACCACCACACAGCTCCCCACACAAACGAGCGCAGAACTTAAACGTTCTTTGAAATGAAATCGTCCGCACCCATTAGACCGGTTATTCCAGAAATGGAGTGCAGAAAGCGGTTAAGGATGAGACGGTCCGGAATTACCCGGCGCGCAGAGGCTAGCGGGGAACGGAGGCAGGTCACCGAGGGGGGAAAGAAGGGGCCACACGGCCGGCCCAGCGCCCGCCTTTCGCCTTTCCTTGCTTGAAATAATAATAATAATAATAATGATGGCATTTATTAAGCGCTTACTATGTGCAAAGCACTGTTCTAAGCGCTGGGGAGGTTACAAGGAGATCAGGTTGTCCCATGGGGGGCTCACAGTCAATCCCCATTTTCCAGATGAGGGAACTGAGGCACAGAGAAGTTAAGTGACTTGCCCAAAGTCACACAGCTGACAAGTGGCAGAGCTGGGATTTGAACCCATGACCTCTGACTCCAAAGCCCGGGCTCTTTCCCACTTTTCCCACTGAGCCACGCTGCTTCTCCTATGTCACCTCCCTTCTCTCCTTCTCCATCCCAGCCCGCACCCTCTGCTCCTCTGCCGCTGCTAATCTCCTCACCGTTAGGCCTCGTTCTCCCCTTTCCCGCCATCGACCCCCGGCCCCCGTTCTCCCCCGGGCCCGGAATTCCCTCCCTCCTCACATCCTCCAAGCTAGCTCTCTTCCTCCCTTCAAATCCCTACTGAGAGCTCACCTCCTCCAGGAGGCCTTCCCACACGGAGCCCCCCGTTCCCCGCCCCACGGCACCTGTCTCTATTTGTGCGTATTTATTATTCTATTTATTTTACTCGTGACTTGTATAGCTCTATAATCCTACTGAACCATTCCGATGCTGCTGATGCCTGTCTACCTCTTTCGTTTTGTCCTCTCCCCCTCGTCCCCCCTCCATCCCCCCATCTTACCTCCTTCCCTTCCCCACAGCACCTGTATAGATGTTTGTACATATTTATTACTCTATTTATTTTACTTGTACATATCTATTCTATTTATTTTGTTAGTATGTTTGGTTTTGTTCTCCGTCTCCCCCTTTTAGACTGTGAGCCCGCTGTTGGGTAGGGACCGTCTCTATATGTTGCCAACTTGTACTTCCCAAGCGCTTAGTCCAGTGCTCTGCACACAGTAAGCGCTCAATAAATACGATGGATTGATTACTCTATATTTTAATTTTACTTGTACATATCTATTCTACTGATTTTATTTTGTTAGTATGTTTGGTTTTGTTCTCTGTCTCCCCCTTCTAGACTGTGAGCCCGCTGTTGGGTGGGGACCGTCTCTAGATGTTGCCAACTTGGACTTCCCAAGCGCTTAGTACAGTGTTCTGCACACAGTAAGCGCTCGATAAATACGACTGATTGATTGATTGATTGATTGTCTCCCACTCGGGTGTATCTACCAGTCATTTTATTTTATTTTTTTTTTAACCAATGCCCGTTTACTTGTTTTGCCGCCCAGACTGTGAGCTCGTTGCGGGCTGGGACCGACCCCCTTCATTGCTGGAGTGTGCTTTCCCAAGCGCTCTGCACGCGGTAAGCGCTCAATAATAATAATGATCAATCAATCAATCAATCAATCGTATTTATTGAGCGCTTACTGTGTGCAAAGCACTGGACTAAGTGCTTGGGAAGTCCAAGTTGGCAACATAGAGAGACAGTCCCTACCCAACAGCGGGCTCACAGTCTAAAAGGGGGAGACGGAGAACAAAACCAAACATACTAACAAAATAAAATAAATAGAATAGATATGCACAGGTAAAATAGAGTGATACATATGTACAAACATATATACATATCATCAATCGTATTTATTGAGCGCTTACTGTGTGCAGAGCACTGGACTAAGCGCTTGGGAAGTCCAAGTTGGCAACATAGAGAGATGGTCCCTACCCAACAGTGGGCTCACAGTCTAGAAGGGGGAGACGGAGAACAAAACCAAACATACTAACAAAATAAAAGAAATAGAATAGATATGTACAGGTAAAATAAATAAATAGAGTAATAAATATGTACAAACATATATACGCGCTTAGTACAGTGCTCTGCACACAGTAAGTGCTCAATAAATACAATTGATGATGACATATATACAGGTGATACATGATAATCATGGCGTTTAAATAAATAAATAAATAAATAGAGTAATAAATATGTACAAACATATATACGCGCTTAGTACAGTACTCTGCACACAGTAAGCGCTCAATAAATACGATTGATGATGACATATATACAGGTGATATAGGATAATGATGGCGTTTAAATAAACAAATAGAGTAATAAATGTGTACAAACATATATACGCGCTTAGTACAGTGCTCTGCACACAGTAAGCGCTCAATAAATACGATTGATGATGAGATATATATACAGGTGATATGATATGATAATGACGGCGTTTAAATAAATAAATCGAGTAATAAATATGTACAAACATATATACGCGCTTAGTACAGTGCTCGGCACACAGTAAGTGCTCAATAAATACGATTGATGATGACATATATACAGGTGATATATGATAATCATGGCGTTTAAATAAATAAATAAATCGAGTAATAAATATGTACAAACATATATACGCGCTTAGTACAGTGCTCGGCACACAATAAGTGCTCAATAAATACGACTGATGATGACATATATACAGGTGATATATGATAATGATGGCGTTTAAATAGAGTAATAAATATGTACAAACAGATATACGCGCTTCGTACAGTGCTCTGCACACAGTAAGCGCTCAATAAATACGATTGATGATGACATACATACAGGTGATATGATATGATAATGACGGCGTTTAAATAGAGTAATAAATATGTACAAACGGATATACGCGCTTCGTACAGTGCTCCGCACACAGTAAGCGCTCAATAAATACGATTGATGATGACGTATATATACAGGTGATATGATATGATAATGACGGCGTTTAAATAGGGTAATAAATATGTACAAACAGATATACGCGCTTCGTACAGTGCTCTGCACACAGTAAGCGCTCAATAAATACGATTGATGATGACATATATATACAGGTGATACGATATGATAATGACGGCGTTTAAATAGAGTAATAAATATGTACAAACGGATATACGCGCTTCGTACAGTGCTCTGCACACAGTAAGCGCTCAATAAATACGATTGATGATGACATACATACAGGTGATATGATATGATAATGACGGCGTTTAAATAGAGTAATAAATATGTACAAACAGATATACGCGCTTAGTACAGTGCTCTGCACACAGTAAGCGCTCAATACGACTGATGATGACATACATACAGGTGATATGATATGATAATGACGGTGTTTAAATAGAGTAATAAATATGTACAAACAGATATACGCGCTTAGTACAGTGCTCTGCACACAGTAAGTGCTCAATAAATACGATTGATGATGACGTATATATACAGGTGATATGATATGATAATGCCGGTGTTTAAATAGAGTAACAAATATGTACAAACATATATACGTGCTTAGTACAGTGCTCTGCACACAGTAAGCGCTCAATAAATATGATTGAGGATGACATACATACAGGTGATATGATATGATAATGACGGCATTTAAATAGAGTAATAAATATGTACAAACAGATATACGCGCTTCGTACAGTGCTCTGCACACAGTAAGCGCTCAATACGATTGATGATGACATACATACAGGTGATATGATATGATAATGACGGCGTTTAAATAGAGTAATAAATACGTACAAACAGATATACGCGCTTCGTACAGTGCTCTGCACACAGTAAGCGCTCAATAAATACGATTGATGATGACATATATACAGGTGATATGATAATGACGGCGTTTAAATAGAGTAATAAATATGTACAGATATACGTGTTTAGTACAGTGCTCTGCACACAGGAAGCGCTCAATAAATACGATTGATGATGACATACATACAGGTGATATGATATGATAATGACGGCGTTTAAATTGAGTAATAAATATGTACAAAGATATACGCGCTTAGTACAGTGCTCTGCACACAGTAAGCGCTCAATACGATTGATGATGACATATATATACAGGTGATATGATATGATAATGACGGTGTTTAAATAGAGTAATAAATATGTACAAACATATATACGTGCTTCGTACAGTGCTCTGCACACAGTAAGCGCTCAATAAATACGATTGATGATGACGTATATATACAGGTGATATGATATGATGATGACGGCGTTTAAATAGAGTAATAAATATGTACAAACGGATATACGCGCTTCGTACAGTGCTCTGCACACAGTAAGCGCTCAATAAATACGACTGATGATGACATACATACAGGTGATATGATATGATAATGACGGTGTTTAAATAGAGTAATAAATATGTACAAACATATATACGTGCTTCGTACAGTGCTCTGCACACAGTAAGCGCTCAATACGACTGATGATGACATACATACAGGTGATATGATATGATAATGACGGCGTTTAAATAGAGTAATAAATATGTACAAACAGATATACGCGCTTAGTAGTGCTCTGCACACAGTAAGTGCTCAATAAATACGACTGATGATGACATACATACAGGTGATATATGATAATGACAGCGTTTAAATAGAGTAATAAATATGTACAAACAGATATACGCGCTTAGTACAGTGTTCTGCACACAGTAAGCGCTCAATAAATACGATTGATGATGACATACATACAGGTGATATGATATGATAATGACGGCGTTTAAATAGAGTAATAAATATGTACAAAGATATACGCGCTTAGTACAGTGCTCTGCACACAGTAAGCGCTCAATAAATACGATTGATGATGACATATATATACAGGTGATACGATATGATAATGACGGCATTTAAATAGAGTAATAAATATGTACAAACGGATATACGCGCTTCGTACAGTGCTCTGCACACAGTAAGTGCTCAATAAATACGATTGATGATGACATACATACAGGTGATATGATATGATAATGACGGCGTTTGAATAGAGTAATAAATATGTACAAACAGATATACGCGCTTAGTACAGTGCTCTGCACACAGTAAGTGCTCAATAAATACGATTGATGATGACGTATATATACAGGTGATATGATATGATAATGACGGTGTTTAAATAGAGTAACAAATATGTACAAACATATATACGTGCTTAGTACAGTGCTCTGCACACAGTAAGCGCTCAATAAATACGATTGATGATGACATATATACAGGTGATATATGATAATGATGATGACATACATACAGGTGATATGATATGATAATGACGGCGTTTAAATAGAGTAATAAATATGTACAAACGGATATACGCGCTTCGTACAGTGCTCTGCACACAGTAAGCGCTCAATAAATACGATTGATGATGACATACATACAGGTGATATGATATGATAATGACGGTGTTTAAATAGAGTAATAAATATGTACAAACGGATATACGCGCTTAGTACAGTGCTCTGCACACAGTAAGCGCTCAATAAATACGATTGATGATGACATATATACAGGTGATATATGATAATGATGATGACATACATACAGGTGATATGATATGATAATGACGGCGTTTAAATAGAGTAATAAATACGTACAAACGGATATACGCGCTTCGTACAGTGCTCTGCACACAGTAAGCGCTCAATAAATACGATTGATGATGACATATATATACAAGTGATAAATGATAATGATGGGGTTTAAATAGAGTAATAAATATGTACAAAGATATACGCGCTTAGTACAGTGCTCTGCACACAGTAAGCGCTCAATAAATACGACTGATGATGACATATTGATATGATAATGACGGCGTTTAAATAGAGTAATAAATATGTACAGATATACGCGCTTAGTCCAGTGCTCCGCACACAGTAAGCGCTCAATAAATACGATTGATGATGACGTATATATACAGGTGATACGATATGGTGATGACGGCGTTTCTTAAGCGCTTACTACGTGCAAAGCACCGGCTGAAGGACCGATCAGCCCCCACCTCGCCCTCTAAGCTGCCAAAGAGCCAGCGGGCGTCGTCTCGGGGGCCACGGCGCTCCGGCCCCGAGGCGGACGGAGCTCGGCCGAGGCGCGGGTGATGGGGGACGCGGCGGGGAGTGGGGGGAGAGGGGCGGGCGCGGCCCCTCCTACCTTTTCTTTGCAGCTGGACAGCATGCTGATGATGCTAAGGCAGACGGACTGGACCGACAGGGCCGGGGACCAGTCCTCCGTCAGAATGGATAAACAGATATGGCCGTTGCTGTACACGTGAGGGTGGACCGGGATATTGTCGCCGGTGAACATAACCTGCGGGAGGACGAGGAACGCCGTGAGCGAGACCCGGCCCGGCTTCTCCGAGGCGCCTTCCCTCCTTTCCCCTCTTCCCGCTCCCTCCCGCGTCACGGGTAGGGACCGTCTCTAGATGTCACCGACTTGGACTGCCCAAGCGCTTAGTCCAGTGCTCTGCACCCAGTAAGCGCTCAGTAAATGCGATTGAGTGAATGAATGAATGAATGAATCCTGACTCGTTCCTTGGATTTATCCCCCCTCTCGGCCCCAATCAATCAATCAATCGCATTTATTGAGTGCTGTGTGCAGAGCAATCAATCAATCGTATTTATTGAGCGCTTACTGGGTGCAGAGCACTGTACTAAGCGCTTGGGAAGTCCAAGTCGGCGACATATAGGGACGGTCCCTACGCAACAGTGGGCTCACAGTCTAAAAGGGGGACATGCGATGGAGTCGGCATAAATGCCATCCGGGCCCCACACCGCTTTGCTCCAAATCTGTCCTTTATCTGGATTGATGTCTGACTTGCCCACTTCTCTGGGCCTCAGTTCCCTCATCTGTCAAATGGGGATTAAATCTGTGAGCCCCCCCCGGGGACAACCTGATCACCTTGTATCCCCCCCAGCGCTTAGAACAGTGCTTGGCCCATAGTAAGCGCTTAATAAAGAAATAAAAATGATGGCATTTGTTAAGCGCTTACTATGGGCCAAGCACTGTTCTAAGCGCTGGGGGTGGGGGGATGCAAGGTGATCAGGGTTGTCCCATGTGGGGCTCCCAGTCTTCATCCCCATTTTACAGAGGAGGTCACTGAGGCTCCGAGAAGTTGAGTGACTCGCCCAAGGTCACACGGCAGACATCAATCAATCAATCGTATTTATCGAGCGCTTACGGCGTGCAGAGCACTGTACTAAGCGCTTGGGAAGTCCAAGTGGACAATATATAGAGACAGTCCCTACCCAACAGTGGGCTCACACTCTAGAAGGGGACATGTGATAGAGTCGGCATAAATGCCGTCATTATTATTATGTCTGTCACCCCCCTGCCCCGTCCCCAGGCTCTTTAATCAATCATTCAATCAATCGTATTTATTGAGCGCTTACTGTGTGCAGAGCACTGTACTGAGCGCTTGGGAAGTCCAAGTTGGCAACATATAGAGACGGTCCCTACCCGACAGTGGGCTCACGGTCTAGAAGGGGGAATTCAGTGGTATTTATCGAGCGCTTACTGAACTGAGCACTTGGGAGAGGTCAATATTACAATAAATAGACACGTTCCCGGCCCGCGGCGAGCCGACAGTCTAGCGGGGGAGACGGAGGTGAACAGAAATCGGTAAATGATGGAGATGGACGGAAGCGGTGCGGGGCTGGGAGCGGGGGACGGAGAAGGGGAGCTAGTCGGGGTGACGCGGAAGGGAGCGGGAGAAGGGGAAAGGAGGGCGCAGTCAGGGAAGGCTTCAGGGAGGAGACGGGCCTTCAGTAAGGCTTCAAAGGTGGGGAGATTTGGATACGACGAGGGACGGCATTTGGGATGGACTGACCGCCGGCCTCTCGGGATGCCTGCCGTCCGGCCGGCCCGGGAAGCCGCTCCGGCCCCTTCCCGGGAAGCGACCGTGCCGGGGGCCCCGGGCCGGGAGGCGGCCGTTACCTGAGGAGAGTCGAACGGATAGCGGCTGCTGAACTTAAATAGGAGCTGAAACTTCTCCCCTTCGTACAAGGTGCCGGGCGCGCCGTCCATGTCCACGATCCACCTGCGAGGCGAGAGGAGGCCGGTCGGAGGGGCCGGGGAACAAACCGCCGCCGCCGCCTCCGTCCCGGGGACGGCCAGGGAAGGGGACGGACCCACGTACCCCTCCTTCCCGCTTTCCACGCGTGGTTTGGCGGGAAGAGCCCGGAGGACCCGGGTTCTAATCCCGGCCCCGCCGCTCGTCCCCTGGGCCGGTCACTTCACCTCTCCGGGCCTCCGTTCCCTCATCTGGGAAATGGGGATGAAGACCGTGAGCCCCAGGCGGGATGGAGTCCCCTTTTAGACTGTGAGCCCACTGTTGGGTAGGGACCGTCTCTATATGTTGCCAACTTGGACTTCCCAAGCGCTCAGTACAGTGCCCGGCACACAGTAAGCTCCTCTGCCAATTGTCAGCTGTGTGACTTTGGGCAAATCACTTAACTTCTCTGTGCCTCAGTTCCCTCATCATGGGATGAAGACTGTGAGCCCCCCGTGGGACAACCTGATCACCTTGTAACCTCCCCAGCGCTTAGAACAGTGCTTGGCACATAGTAAGTGCTTAACAATGCCATCATTATTATTATTATTATTAAATCCCGGCTCCGCCAATTGTCAACAAATCACTTAACTTCTCTGTGCCTCAGTTCCCTCATCAGTAAAATGGGATGAAGACTGTGAGCCCCCCGTGGGACAAGCTGATCACCTTGTAACCTCCCCAGCGCTTAGAACAGTGCTTGGCACATAGTAAGTGCTTAACAAATGCCATCATCATTATTATTATTACTATTAAATCCCAGCTCCTCTGCCAATTGTCAGCTGTGTGACTTTGGACAAATCACTTCACTTCTCTGGGCCTCAGTTCCCTCATCAGTAAAATGAGATGAAGACTGTGAGCACCCTGTGGGACAACCCGATCACCTTGTAACCTCCCCAGCGCTTAGAACAGTGCTTTGCACATAGTAAGTGCTTAACAAATGCCATCATTATTATTATTATTAAATCCTGGCTCCACCAATTGTCAGCAATCACTTAACTTCTCTGTGCCTCAGTTCCCTCATCAGTAAAATGGGATGAAGACTGTGAGCGCCCCGTGGGACCACCTGATCACCTTGTATCCTTCCCCAGCGCTTAGAACAGTGCTGGGCACATAGTAAGCACTTCACAAATGCCATCATCGTTATTCTTATTACTATTAAATCCTGGCTCCTCTGCCAATTGTCAGCTGTGTGACTTTGGGCAAATCACTTCACTTCTCTGGGCCTCAGTTCCCTCATCAGTAAAATGGGATGAAGACTGTGAGCCCCCCATGGGACAACCTGATCACCTTGTAACCGCCCCAGTGCTTAGAACAGTGCTTGGCACATAGTAAGTGCTTAACCAATGCCATCATTATTATTATTATTAAATCCAGGCTCCGCCAATTGTCAGAAAATCACTTAACTTCTCTGTGCCTCAGTTCCCTCATCTGTAAAATGGGATGAAGACTGCGAGCCCCCCGTGGGACAAGCCGATCACCTTGTAACCTCCCCAGCGCACAGAACAGTGCTTGGCACATAGTAAGTGCTTAACAAATGCCATCATTATTATTATTATTAAATCCTGGCTCCGCCAATTGTCAGCAAATCACTTCTCTGTGCCTCAGTTCCCTCATGTGTAAAATGGGATGAAGACTGTGAGCCCCCCGTGGGACAAGCCGATCACCTTGTAACCTCCCCAGCGCACAGAACAGTGCTTGGCACATAGTAAGCGCTTCACAAATGCCATCATCGTCATTATTATTGTTAATGAACGCCACAGCCACAAGCGACGAGCCGTTCCGGCTGAATAATCGGATGAAAGACCGCGCCGGGGCCGACGGCGGTCAAACTCTCCCGGGATATGACGCCCGAGAGGAAGGTTTTCCAAGGTAACACTTACTGCGTAATGGAATTCTGCACGCTCTTTTCGTTCAGAGTCATCCCCGGCGGAGGGTCGTTTTGCAGAGCCAGAAGTTCCTTCTGCAGCCGTTTCTGGAAAGAAATGCCCGTCGTGACGTTCAGAAGGGCGCTCGGTCCCCAGCCCGCGGTGTCCCACCTTGCATTTCCGCCGTTCCCCGGGACAGAGCCGCGTTTTTGAGGCCATTCGGGCCGAGGAGGCCTCCCGCCCCGACTTGGGGGGCCACCGGGCCGGGAGTCGGGTGGCCCGGGGTCCCGATCCCGGCTCCGTCACTCTGGACTCTGGACCTCGGTCTCCTCGCCTGTAAAATGGGAATTTCTTTCCTCTCCCGCCCCACGCTGTGAACCCCGTGCGGGACGGGGGCTGTAGCGATCGGATTATTCTCTAGCTACCCCCGGGGCTCAGCGCGGTTCTTGCCACGCACCTGTATATATGTTTGTACATATTTATTACTCTATTTATTTTACTTGTACCTATCTACTCTATTTATTTTATTTTGTCAGTATGTTTGGTTTTGTTCTCCGTCTCCCCCTTTTAGACTGTGAGCCCGCTGCTGGGTAGGGACTGTCTCTAGATGCTGCCGACTTGGACTTCCCAAGCGCTTAGTACAGTGCTCTGCACACAGTGAGCGCTCAATAAATACAATTGATTGATTGATTGAAAAAATTCACAATGATCATTATGATTACTCTGACGGCTTTTACCTTGGAAATGATCCCCGGGCGGTTCTAACGAGCGGCCGGGAAGACGCGGCGGCCTAACGGGAAGCGCGGGGGCCCGGGGGTCGGGAGACCAGGGTTCTTGTCCCATTCATTCATTCAACGGTATTTATTGAGCGCTTACTGTGTGCAGAGCACTGTACTAGGCAGCTCGGCCACTGTGTGACTTTGGACAAGTCGCTTCCCTCCTCTGGGCCTCAGTTTCCTCACCTGCAGAATGGAGGTTCAACCCCCGCCTTCTCCCTCCTACTTAGACTGTGAGCCCCATGTGGGACCTGATTCATTCAATCCATCGTATTTATTAATAATAATAATAATAATAATGGCATTTATTAAGCGCTTACTATGTGCAAAGCACCGTTCTAAGCGCTGGGGAGGTTACAAGGTGATCAGCTTGTCCCACCGTTTTAATCCCCATTTTCCAGATGAAGGAACTGAGGCCCAGAGAAGTGAAGTGACTTGCCCAAAGTCACCCCGCTGACAACTGGCGGAGCCGGGACTTGAACCTATGATCTCTGACTCCAAAGCCCGGGCTCTTTCCACTGAGCCACGCTGCTTTATTGAGTGCTTACTGTGTGCAGAGCACTGTACTGAGCGCTTGGAAAGTACAATTCGGCACCAGACAGCGACAATCATCATCATCATCATCAATCGTATTTATTGAGCGCTTACTATGTGCAGAGCTCTGTACTAAGCGCTTGGGAAGTACAAATTGGCAACATATAGAGACAGTCCCTACCCAACAACGGGCTCACGGTCTGGGGGGGACGGACGGACAACAAAACAGCGGTTAGTACGGTCCTCGACGCATAGTAAGCGCTTTAATACCACACTTTTTATTATTCTTAGGAGTCACACGCATTCTTACTTCTAAAAATACTGTCCCCCAAACACCTTTCAAGATGATTTTTCCACCTAGGATAGATTTAGGGGCAACTGATTTATTCAATCAAATTTCTTGAGAGCTTAGCACTGGACTAGGCACTTGGGAGAGGACGCTATACGCACAGACGGTTATGTTTGTACATATTTATTACTCTATTTATTTATTTTACTTCTATATATCTATTCAATTTATTTTATTTTGTTAGTATGTTTGGTTTTCTTCTCCGTCTCCCCCTTTTAGACTGTGAGCCCACTGTTGGGTAGGGACCGTCTCTAGATGTTACCAACTTGTGCTTCCCAAGCGCTTAGTCCAGTGCTCTGCACACAGTAAGCGCTCAATAAATACGATTGATGATGATAGTAAGTGCTTTAATAGCACACTTTTTATTATTCTTGGGAGTCACACGTACTCTTACTTCTAAAAATACCGCCCCCCAAACACCTTTCAAGATGATTTTTCCACCTAGGATAGATTTAGGGGCAACTGATTTATTCAATCGAATTTCTTGAGCGCTTAGCACTGGACTAGGCGCTTGGGAGGGGACGCTATACGCACAGACGGACACATTGTATATATATATATAGATAGATGTTTGTACATATTTATTACTCTATTTATTTATTTATTTTACTTCTATATATCTATTCAATTTATTTTATTTTGTTAGTACGTTTGCTTTTGTTCTCCATCTCCCCCTTTTAGCCTGTGAGCCCACTGTTGGGTAGGGACTGTCTCTATATGTTGCCAATTTGTGTTTCCCAAGCGCTTAGTCCAGTGCTCTGCACACAGTAAGCGCTCAATAAATACGATTGACGATGATAGTAAGTGCTTTAATACCGCATTTTTTATTATTCTTGGGAGTCACACGTACTCTTACTTCTAAAAATACCGCCCCCCCAAACAACTTTCAAGACGATTTTTCTGCCTAGGATAGATTTAGGGGCAACTGGTTTATTCAATCGAATTTCTTGAGCGCTTAGCACTGGACTAGGCGCTTGGGAGAGGACGCTATACGCACAGACACATTGTATATATATATATATAGATAGATAGATAGATAGATGTTTGTACATATTTATTACTCTATTTATTTATTTATTTTACTTGTACATATCTATTCTATTTATTTTATTTTGTTAGTATGTTCGGTTTTGTTCTCCGTCTCCCCCTTTTAGACTGTGAGCCCACTGTTGGGTAGGGACCGTCTCTAGATGTTACCAACTTGTGCTTCCCAAGCGCTTAGTCCAGTGCTCTGCACACAGTAAGCGCTCAATAAATACGATTGATGATGATAGTAAGTGCTTTAATAGCACACTTTTTATTATTCTTGGGAGTCACACGTACTCTTACTTCTAAAAATACCGCCCCCCAAACACCTTTCAAGACGATTTTTCCACCTAGGATAGATTTAGGGGCAACTGATTTATTCAATCGAATTTCTTGAGCGCTTAGCACTGGACTAGGCGCTTGGGAGAGGACGCTATACGCACAGACGGACACATTGTATATATATATATATAGATAGATGTTTGTACATATTTATTACTCTATTTATTTATTTATTTTACTTCTATATATCTATTCAATTTATTTTATTTTGTTAGTACGTTTGCTTTTGTTCTCCGTCTCCCCCTTTTAGCCTGTGAGCCCACTGTTGAGTAGGGACTGTCTCTATATGTTGCCAATTTGTACTTCCCAAGCGCTTAGTCCAGTGCTCTGCACACAGTAAGCGCTCAATAAATACGATTGATGATGATAGTAAGTGCTTTAATACCGCACTTTTTATTATTCTTGGGAGTCACACGTACTCTTACTTCTAAAAATACCGCCCCCCAAACACCTTTCAAGATGATTTTTCCACCTAGGATAGATTTAGGGGCAACTGATTTATTCAATCGAATTTCTTGAGCGCTTAGCACTGGACTAGGCGCTTGGGAGAGGACGCTATACGCACAGACGGACACACTGTGTGTGTATATATATATATATAGATGTTTGTACATATTTATTACTCTATTTATTTATTTAACTTGTACATATCTATTCTATTGATTTTATTTTGTTAGTATGTTCGGTTTTGTTCTCCGTCTCCCCCTTTTAGACTGTGAGCCCACTGTTGGGTAGGGACCGTCTCTAGATGTTGCCAACTTGTGCTTCCCAAGCGCTTAGTCCAGTGCTCAGCACACAGTAAGCGCTCAATAAATACGACTGATTGATTGATTGATTCCCGCCCACAACGGGCTCACAGTCCAGAGGGGGAGGCAGACGTTCCTTCCTTCCTTCGATCCTATTTACTGGGCGCTTACCGCGCGCTAAGCGCGATTCGGCAACAAAGAGAGCCGATCCCCGCCCGCGACGGCCTCACGGTCGAGAAAGGAGGAGAAACTCAAGAAGCTTCCCATCTCCGGGAAGAGCGGCGGGCGTAAATGATTTACGGAGAGCGGAAAGCCGGGCAGAGGACAAGGATACGATGAGGCGGGCCAAATCCGGTTGTGTACTGGACGTCCCAATTTTCAGCTAGTCTGTCCGCTGCCCAGCCCGGGCGAAGGTGACGGGTTTCCGTCGGATGAGGAGGTGGACGGGACCGTCTCTATGTGTTGCCGACTTGTACTTCCCAAGCGCTTAGTACAGTGCTCTGCACATAGTAAGCGCTCAATAAATACGATTGATTGATTGATTGATGGACGGGCGACCGATGGAGGGTCTGGAGGAGCGGGGAGACGCGGCCTCAACGTTTTTGCAGAAAAAAGATCCGGGCGGCAGAGTGAAATCCGGACTGGAGCGGGGAGAGGAGGGAGAGGAAAAGTCCCCGGGTGGACGATTGATTGATTGATTGACTGATTGACAGGCGACTGATGGAGGGTCTGGAGGAGCGGGGGGACGCGGCCTCAACGTTTTTGCCGAAAAAAGATCCGGGCGGCAGAGTGAAATCCGGACTGGAGCGGGGAGAGGCGGGAGAGGAAAAGTCCCCGGGTGGATTTTAGCGACGCCGTGGAAATCGCGCTGACGGGACTTAGCGATTCATTCCATCGTATTTATTGAGCGCCTGCTGTGTGCACGGCACTGGACTAAGCGCTTGGGAAGGCCAAGTCGGCAACACTGAGAGACGGTCCCTACCCGACAGCGGGCTCACGGTCCAGCAGCGATGGCCTGAGTGCGGGGGTTGACGGAGAGGCAGAGGGGAGTCAAGGACGCCGCCGGGGTCACGGGCTGGTGACACAGGAAGGGTGGCGGGATAGTGACGGGAAAGGGACACGGCTTTGGGGGGAAGACGAGGAGTTCAGTTGGGGCCCCGTTAAGGTTGAGGGGACGGGAGGACGTCCAAGAAGCGACGTCCCGAAGGCAGGAGGAGGGGAGAGACCGCAGACAGGGAGACAGATCAAGCCTGGAGGTGGAGGTTTGGGAATCATCCGCCCAGAGGCGGCGGGAAAAGGATCCGGACGCTTGATATGGCCATTCATTCATTCACCCTTTTGACCACACTTATTGAGCGTTTACCATCATCATCATCATCAATTGAATTTATTGAGCGCTTACTGTGTGCAGAGCACTGTACTAAGCACTTGGGAAGTACAAGTTGGCAACATACAGAGACAGTCCCTACCCAATAGTGGGCTCACATCATCATCATCATCAATCGTATTTATTGAGCGCTTACTGTGTGCAGAGCACTGTACTAAACACTTGGGAAGTACAAATTGGCAACATACAGAGACAGTCCCTACCCAATAGTGGGCTCACAGTCTAAAAAGGGGAGACAGAGAACAAAACCAAACATACTAACAAAATAAAATAAATAGAATAGATAGGTACAAGTAAAATAAATAGAGTAATAGATATGTACAAACATATATACATATATACAGGTGCTGTGGGGAAGGGAAGGAGGTAAGATGGGGGGGATGGAGAGGGGGACGAGGGGGAGAGGAAGGAAGGGGCTCAGTGTGGGAAGGCCTCCTGGAGGAGGGGAGCTCTCAGTAGGGCCTTGAAGGGAGGAAGAGAGCGAGCTTGGCGGGTGGGCAGAGGGACTGGGGGCATTCCAGGCCCGGGGGAGGACGTGGGCCGGGGGGCGATGGCGGGACGGGCGACAATGAGGCACGGGGAGGAGATTAGCAGCGGAGGAGCGGAGGGTGCGGGCTGCGATGGAGAAGGACAGAAGGGAGGTGAGGTAGGAGGGGGTGAGGGGATGGATGGACAGCCTTGAAGCCCAGGGTGAGGAGTTACCAGGCGCGCACTGTACTCAACGCTTGGCAGAGGACGACGGAACAGTCGACGGACCCATTCCCTGCCCACAACCAGCCGACAGTCTAGAGGGGGAGAAGACAGGAACAGACGTATACAAATGAGGGATGGGGCCGTAAGGGGTGTGGGGCGGTGGAGAAAGGGAGCGGGTCGGGGCCACGCTCCTAGTACGGTGCTCCGCACGCAGAAAGCGCCCAATAAGTACCACTGAGGGGGAGAGCAGGGAAGGGAGAACGACTAAGGGCTGGTGTCCTCCCCGGGCCCTTCCCCCCCCCCCCAGATCTCCGTGCCAACGGACGGCCTGACCGGGTGGCGGGCGGCCGGGCCAAAACATCGAGTTTGGCCGGCTCCCCGTCGGCTCCCTGACTTGGCACTTTGGGTTCGGCAGGCGGCCGCTCGGCCAAACTGAACCGGGAAAATTCACATCCTCTCCGCCGGCTCTGGAAAACTTCCAACGTCCACGCTGGCAACACACTCACCCTTTAGTGGGCTCAAAAAATATATATATACACAACACACACTCAAACACACACATATATATATTACACACACACATATATATGTGTACACACACTATACACACACACATATATGTGACATGTGTCATAACTTCTCTGGGCCTCGGTTCCCTCATATATATACACACACACACACATATATATACATATATACACACACACATACAAATTGTCATCTGTCTTCCCCCTTCTGGACTGTGAGCCTGCTGTCGGGTAGGGACCATCTCTAGATGTTGCCGACTTGGACTTCCCAAGCGCTTACTACAGTGCTCTGCACACAGTAAGCGCTCAATAAATACAACTGAATGAATGAATGAATACAAACACACATATATACACAAGTGTATATATGTGTGCATGTGTTTTTGTGTGTGTATATATATATACACACACATACGAACACACATATATACACGTGTGTGTGCATATGCATACACACACGTGTGTATATGTATGCATGTATATATATAGAGAGAGAGAAAAGCAGTGTGGCTCTGTGGAAAGAGCCCAGGCTTTGGGGTCAGAGGTCATGGGTTCTAATCCAAGCTCCGCCACTTGTCAGCTGGGTGACTTTGGGCAAGTCGCTTCACTTCTCTGGGCCTCAGTGACCTCACCTGTAAAATGGGGAGGAGGATTGTGACCACCCCGCGTGGGACAACCTGATCACCTTGCAACCTCCCTAGTGCTTAGAACAGTGCTTTGCACATAGTAAGCGCTTAATAAATGCCATCATCATCATCATCATAGTAGATGATTAACAAATGCCATTATTTTTATTATTATTATAGATAGATAGATACAGATATAGATCTATATAGATAGCCAAGGACATGTATCTATATATAGACACATACATACATAGATACATAATACATACATACATCTATGTATACATAGACACGCACACATATATATGTATATATAGGTAGATATAGATCTATAGATAGCCAAGGATATCTATATATAGATTCGTACATAATACATGCATACAACTATGTATAGATCCACACATTTATATATAATAATGATGGTATTTGTTAAGCGCTTACTATGTGCCAAGCACTGTTCTAAGCGCTGGGGGAGAGACAAGGTGATCAGGGTGTCCCCCTTGGGGCTCCGGTCTTCATCCCCATTTGACAGATGAGGGAACTGAGGTACCAAGAAGTGAAGTGACCTGCCCAAAGTCACACGGCTGACAAAGAGAAGCAGCGTGGCTCAGTGGAAACAGCCCGGGCTTTGGAGTCCGAGGTCAAGGGTTCAAATCCCGGCTCTGCCGACTGCCAGCTGGGTGACTTTGGACAAGTCACTTCCCTTCTCTGGGCCTCAGTGACCTCATCTGGAAAATGGGGATGAAGACTGGGAGCCCCCCCGTGGGACAACCTGATCGCCTTTCATTCATTCAGTCAATCGTATTTATTGAGCGCTTACTGTGTGCAGAGCACTGGACTAGGCGCTTGGGAAGTCCATGTCGACAACATCTAGAGACGGTCCCTACCCAACGGCGGGCTCACAGTCTAGAAGGGGGAGACGGACGACAAAACAAAACATATTAACAAAATAAAATAAATAGAATATGTAACCTCCCCAGCGCTTAGAACGGTGCTTTGCACACAGTAAGTGTTTAATAAATGCTATCATTATTATTATTATTAAAACGACTGATGCGGTGAGGCTAAAAATAAGTAAAATGCGGCACTTTAATCCCGAAGATCACTTCTGAACTAAGACGGTTTAAGATCATCTCTAGCCTCGAGAACGGTTTCCGATAATCCCACCCTAAACATCGAGCACTTGGCCCAACGAGGCAGTGAGGCTAAAAATAAGTAAAATGCGGCATTTTAATCCCGAAGATCACTTCTGAACTAAAACGGTTCAAGATCATCTCTAGCCTCGAGAACGGTTTCCAATACTCCCACCCTAAACATGGAGCGCTCGGCCCGTGGACTATCATCTTCCAACGGTGAGGTATTATTTTTTCCCCCTCGGAATTGAACCCAGCAAGGAAATGGGATTAAAGAAATAGGCCAAATGGACCTCGGCAAGTCTGCATCGACGCGGCGAGACAGGGCTTTGTCCAAGATTCATTTTCGGCCCGCGACCTTGGCCTAACTACACGCTCGCCCTTCCGTACCTTCCGGTTCTCGGAACGGGACGCGAAGATGAAAATCTCCTTTAAAACTAAACCCACGGGATGGCTTCATTTGTCTACACCGAGTATTATTTTTTCCTCTTCGGAATTGAACCCAGCAAGGAAACGGGATTAAAGAAATAGGCCAAATGGACCTCGGCAAATCTGCATCGACGCGGCGAGAGAGGGCTTTGTCCAAGATTCATTTTCGGCCCGAGACCTTGGACTAACTTACTAACTTGGACTAACTTCAAGCGCTTAGTACAGTGCTCTGCACACAGTAAGCGCTCAATAAATACGATTGATTGATTGACTAACTACACGCTCGCCCTCACGTACCTTTCGGTTCTCGGAACGGGACGCGGAGATGAAAACCTCCTTTAAAAATAAACCCGCGGGATGGCTTCATTTGTTTGTCTACACCGAGTATTATGTTTTCCCCTTCGGAATTGAACCCAGCAAAGAAATGGGATTAAAGAAATAGGCCAAACGGACCTCGGCAAATCTGCATCGACGCGGCGAGAGAGGGCTTTGTCCAAGATTCGTTTTCGGCCCGCGACCTTGGCCTAACTACACGCTCGCCCTTCCGTACCTTTCGGTTCTCGGAACGGGACGCGAAGATGAAAACCTCCTTTAAAAATAAACGCACGGAATGGCTTCATTTGTTTGTCTACACCGAGATCAAGAGGCGTGAATTATACGCACGCGATATATTCCACGTGCCACTGATAGACACCATTTTTTAAGGAAACTTGGCACAGCGAGTTCGTTACTACTCAGCTAAAGTCCCCTTCTCCATCCCTTCAACTGTAAGCTCGCTGCGGGCAGGGAACGCTGCACTGTCCTCCCCCGAGCGCTCAGTACAGCGCCCATTGCGTGCTCAATAAATACCAGCGGTGGGTTGATTTGCTCCTGATATTTCACACGTTTCAACCCCACCTGAAGCAGAAGTAGCGTGGCTTGGCGGCAAGAGCGCTTAGAACAGTGCTCCGCACATAGTAAACGCTTAACAAATGCCATCAAAGGAAAAAAAAGAGCCCAGGCTTGGGAGTCAGAGGACGTGGGTTCGGATCCCGGCTCCGCCGCCTGTCTGCTGGGTGACCTTGGGCAAGTCACTTCGCTCCTCTGGGCCTCAGTTCCCTCATCCGGAAAATGGGGATGGAGACCGTGAGCCCCACGTGGGACAGCTGATCGCCTTGTACCTTCCCCCGGCGTTTAGTACAGTGCTTGGCGCACAGTAAACGCTTATTATTAGAGAAGAGCCCGGGCTTTGGAGTCAGAGGCCATGGGTTCAAATCCCGGCTCGGCCACTTGTCAGCTGGGTGACTGTGGGCAAGTCGCTTCACTTCTCTGGGCCTCAGTTCCCTCACCTGTAAAATGGGGGGGGTATCTCCCCCAGTGATCAGGTTGTCCCCTGGGGGGCTCACAGTCTTCATCCCCATTTTACAGATGAGGTCACTGAGACCTGGAGAAGTGAAGTGACTTGCCCAAGGTCACCCAGCAGACATGTGGTGGAGCCGGGATTAGAACCCAGGACCTCTAACTCCCAAGCACGTGCTCTTTCCACTGAGCCACGTTGCTTCTTGTCAGCTGTGTGACTCGGGGCAAGTCACTTTGCTTCTCTGGCCCTCAGTTCCCTCATCTGCAAAATGGGGATGAAGACTGTGAGCCCCCCGTGGGACAACCTGATCACCTTGTGACCTCCTCAGCGCTTAGAATGGTGCTTGGCACACAGTAGACGCTTAATAAATGCCATCATTATTATGGAGAAGCAGCGTGGCTCAGTGGAAAGAGCCCGGGCTGGGGAGTTAGAGGTCGTGGGTTCTAATCCCGGCCCCGCCCCTCGTCTGCTGTGTGGCCTTGGGCAAGTCGCTTCACTTCTCTGGGCCTCAGTGACCTCATCTGCCAAATGGGGATGAAGACTGGGAGCCCCCCGTGGGACAACCTCATCACCTTGTAACCTCCCCAGTGCTAAGAACAGTGCTTGGCACATAATAAGCGTTTAATAAATGCCATCATCATTATTATTATTCTTCTCTGGGCCTCAGTTCCCTCCTCTGTAAAATGGTGATGAAGACTGAGAGCCCCAGGGGGGTCAACCCGGGGAACAGTAGGCGCTTAGCAAATACCATGATTATTATTATTATTACAATTTCCTATTATTACAGCTGTGGGAACCCGCTCCCCGTTCGAGCCCCAGGGAGAGGTGGCCGGTTCGCCCACCCCCTCCGCCCCTCCCTGCCGCGGTCAGGGCCTGTTGTGTGACCTTGGGCGAGTCGCTTCACTTCTCCGGGCCTCAGTCCCCTCACCTGTAAAACGGGGATGGAGACCGTGAGCCCCCCACGGGCCAGGGACCGCGTCCACCCGGATCTGCCTGGACCCACCCCAGCGCTTAGCACATAGTGCCCGGCACGGAGTGAACGCCATCGATTCTAATGATGATTATTCGGGGGGGGGGGAGGCGGCCTTGGGGCTCCCTGAGGAAGCAGTTCCAGGCTGGGTCCAGGGGCACCCCGCTCTCTCCCGAACCGGACCGGACCGGCCCGCTCGGACAAAGTCCGGGGGCCGGGGCTGGACCGCCTGGACTTCGGCCGGGCCCCACGTGGGGCCGAGCCGCTCGCGCCCCTCCGCAGCCAAGTCCACGGGGGACCCCAAGAGGGGACCCCAAGACGGTCTCCTGCTCTGGGCCCAAGAGGACAATCTGAGGCCCAAACTCTACAGCTACAGACAGGGAAGGAGCGAACTCTCTCTCTCCCCATCCCTTCTTTCCTCCTGCCCCCACTTTCCCCTCTCTTTTCCCTTTCCCATCTCTTTCCCTCTCTCTCTCCCCTTTCTCCCCCACTCTCTCCCCTTCTCTCTTCTCCTGCCCCCTACTTTTCCTCTCTCTCTCTCTCTCTCTCTCTCTCTCTCTCTCTCTCTCTCCTCTTTTCCCCTCTCTCCCTCCCCCTTTTTCCCCTCACTTCCCTCTCCCATCTCTCTTGGCTTCTCCCCCTCCCTCCTTCTCCTTCTTCCCCTCCTCCCTCTTTCCCTCTCTCTCCCTCCATCTCGCTCTCCCTCCTCCCCTTCTCTTCTTCTGTCCCCCCCACTTTTCCTTTTCCTCTCTCCCTCTTTTTCCCTCTCTCCCTCCCCTTTTCCTCCTCTTCCCTCTCCCATCTTTTTCCCTCTTCCTCTCCCCCCTCGTCCCCTCTCTCCTTCTCCCCTCTCCTCTTTCCCCTCTCTCCCTCCTCCCCTTCTCTTTTTCTGTCCCCCCTTTTCCTTTTCCTCTCTCCCTCTTCCTTTTTCCCTCTCAGCTCTTTTCCCCTCCTCCCCCTCCTCTCTTTCCCTCTATCCCATCTCTCTCCCTCCTCCCCTTCTCTCTTCTCCTGTCCCCCGCTTTTCCTTTTCTTCTCTCTCCCCCTTTTTCCCTCTCTCCCCCTTTTTCCCTCTCTCCCTCCCCGCCTTTTCCCCTCTCTTCCCTGTCCCATCGCTCTCCATCTCTCTTTCCTTCTCTCTCTCTCCCTCCTCTCCTTCTCCCCCCTCCTCTTTCCCTCTCTCTCCCTCTCCCTCCCGGCTCTTTCCCTATCCCCCCCTCCCATCTCTCTCTCTCCCCTCTCAGGAACAAGAGAAGGAAGCGTAAAAGTCCTATTAAATACTATTTGAGGATAAAATGAAAATGCTCATCTTTCCCGGGTCACGTTCTCCTGAGAACCCCCCAAGAGGGTTTGCCTCAAAGCGAAAGAGCGACAGACATCACTTTCATATACCTACATTGCGAAGACGAAAGAGGAGGCCTTTCTCCTGCAGAGGAACAAGAGTTTTCCCACCTAAGTACCGAGAATTTAAAGAAGCAAGTGACCCCATGACCCTTGAACAGTAGATTGTAAGGTCCCTGAGGGCAGGGCTCACCTCCAAGCCGTAGTACAGGCCCCTCTAAACCATCGATCACTCATGCAATCGGATTTATCGAGCGCTGCCCACGTGCAGGGCACTGTACTGAGCGCTTGGGAGAGGGCCAAAGAGCCGGTAAACACCTTCCTTGCCACGCCGAACTTGCAGTCCAGAGAGAGAGACGCACATTACTATAATTAATATAAATAATAGCTAGATAACATCATTCATTCATTTATTCATTCAATCGTATTTATTGAGCACTTACTGTGTGCAGAGCACTGTACTAAGCGCTTGGGAAGTCCAAGTTGGCAATATATAGAGACGGTCCCTACCCAACAGTGGGCTCACAGTCTAGAAGGGGGAGACAGAGAACAAATTAAAATATGATATGATATGCAGCAGCGTGGCTCAGTGGAAAGACCCCGGTCTTTGGAGTCAGAGGTCATGGGTTCAAATCCCGGCTCCACCACTTGCCAGCTGTGGGACTTTGGGCAAATCGCTTCACTTCTCTATGCCTCAGTTCCCTCATCTGTAAAATAGGGATGAAGCCTGGGAGCCCCGTGGGACAACCTCATCACCTTGCAACCTCCCCAGCGCTTAGAACAGTGCTTTGCACGGAGTAAGCGCTTAATAAATGCCACTATTATTATTATATGAAGAGCGGATACAGCCTGGGAGTCAGAAAGTCCTGGCTTCCAGAGAGAGGCACACACTACCATAATAAACATAAATAACTACTATCAATCAATCGTATTTATTGCTTACTGTGTCACTACCATAATAAACATAAATAACTACTATCAATCGTATTTATTGAGTGCTTACTGTGTGCAGAGCACTGTACTAAGCGCTTGGGAAGTACAAGTCGGCGACACATAGAGACAGTCCCTACCCGACTAGTTAGATAATATGCTGTGAAGAGCGGCTAGAGCCCGGGAGTCAGAAAGTCCTGGGTTCCAATCCCGCGATTCCACCTGCTGTGTGACCTTGGACGAGTCCCTTCACTTCTCTGGGATCCCCTCCTCTGTAAAGGGGGGGATGAAGATGGTGAGCCCCATGGGGGACGGGGGTCCGTGTCCAACCCCATTAGCTCGAATCTCCCCCGGGGGCTTTGAACAGTGCTTGGCACATAGGAAGCGCTTAGTAATAATAATATTAATAATAATGATGGCATTTATTAAGCGCTTCCTATGTGCAAAGCACTGTTCTAAGTGCTGGGGACGTTACAAGGTGATCAGGTTGTCCCACGGGGGGCTCACAGTCTTCATCCCCATTTTGCAGATGAAGTAATGAAGCTGATGAGGCTTCACTCATTTTGCTGATGAAGCTTAACAAATACCATTATCATTAGAAACGTGATTATAGGTAATTACACACCCTATCGCTGGGATTATAGACGAGCAAACGACAGATACCGTAAAACCGGTGACAGGCAGAAGGCTCATCATCATCACCAATCATATTTATTGAGTGCTTACTATGTGCAGAGCACTGTACTAAGCGCTTGGGAAGTACAAATTGGCTCTATCACTCTCCATCTTCACTAGGTCACCCGTTCATTCGATCGCATTTATCGAGCGCTTACCGCGTGCGGAGC
Organism: Tachyglossus aculeatus; assembly: GCF_015852505.1. Lineage (NCBI taxonomy): Eukaryota > Metazoa > Chordata > Mammalia > Monotremata > Tachyglossidae > Tachyglossus > Tachyglossus aculeatus. The sequence continues at coordinate 25,293,944 of NC_052090.1, forward strand.
ACTGGACTAAGCGCTTGGGAAGGACAAATCGGCAACAGAGAGAGACGGTCCCTACCCGCCAACGGGCTCGCGGTCTAGACGTTTCGGACTTGCCCTTTGGAAGACGATTCTCGCCCATTTCACTTCAACTTGGTCACACGAACGTTGGCCACTTGGCCCCCGCGCGCCCTCGGACGACTTTACGACGGCCCCGACCTCTTGATTTCCGCGCCTGCCTGCTAACGATAATAATAATACCGACACTAATAATAATTACGGTACCTGTTCAATAATTACGGTACTTGTTCAGCGCTTAGTACGTGCCGGACACAGTACTAAGCGCCGGGGCGGATACAAATCGAGCTGGATCCCGGCCCCCGTGGGGCTCCCGGTCTCCATCCCCTTTTTCCAGAGGAGGGAACTGAAGCCCAGAGAAGTGACGTGACTCGCCCAAGGTCCCACGGCAGATGAGCGGCGGTGCCGGGATTAGAACCCATGACCTTCTGACGCCCAGGCCTGGGCTCTTTCCTCTAGGTCATGCTGCTTACCCGTTGCGGGGCATTTTCCCGGGACGCCGGGGACAGTCGGCGGAATGAAAATCCACCGGAAGCGTGGACCTCATTAGGTGCTTACTACGGACCGAGCGCTGTACTGAGCGCCGGGGGGGATGCGAGATTATCAATCAATCAATCAATCGTATTTATTGAGCGCTTACTATGTGCAGAGCACTGTACTAAGCGCTTGGGAAGTACAAATTGGCAACACGTAGAGACAGTCCCTACCCAACAGTGGGCTCACAGTCTAAAAGGGGGAGACAGAGAACAGAACCAAACATACCAACAAAATAAGATAAATAGGATAGAAATGTACAAGTAAAATAAATAAATAAATAAATAAATAAATAGAGTAATAAATATGTACAACCATATCAGGTCGGACACGCCGTCTGTCCCACGGAGGGCTCGCGGTAAGCAGGAGGGAGAGCGGGCGGTTCCGCCACTTGTCGGCTGTGTGACCCTGGGCGAGTCACTTCACTTCTCTGGGCCTCGGTTCCCTCATCTGGAAAACGGGGATGACGACCGGGAGCCCCACGTGGGACGGGGGCTGTGTCCAACCTAATTATCTTGTATCTACCCCTGCCCTTAAAACAGTGCTCGGCACATAGCAAGCACTTAACGAGCACCGTTATTACGATTATTAAAATCATCCCCGAATTCCCACTTTACAGATGCGGAGGTGGAGGCCCAGGGAAGACCCAAGGTCACCCAACAGGAGTTGGTGGAGTCAGGATTGGAAAACTGATCCCCTTTTTCTTTCCGCTAAGCCACTCTGCTTCTCAAGGACACTGCCCGGCCCCCAAGGAACACACAGGGAAAGAATCCTCCGAAAAAAACCACGCAAATGCGATTAAATGGAGTCAGAGAGTTGGTGAGGAGGGCATTTCGCGATAACAGGGTGTCCCGTCCCACTTATTTTTATAAGAGTAATGCTCTGCCGTACATCAGTAAATCTATAATAGCATATTTTTTGGAATAAAGGGACTCGGAAGGAAAGAATCCTCCGGAAAAAAACACGCAAATGTGATTAAATGGGAGTCAGAAAGTTGGTGAGGAGGGCATTTCATGATAACAGGGTGTCCCGTCCCACTTATTTTTATAAGAGTAATGTTCTGTCGTATGTCAGTAAATCTATAGTAGCATATTTTTTGGAATAAATGGACTCGGAAGGAAATAATCCTCTGGAAAAAACCACGCAAATGTGATTCAGTGGAGTCAGAAAGTTGGCGAGGAGGGCATTTCGTGATAGTGGGGTGTCCCATCCCACTTATTTTTATAAGAGTAATGCTCTGCCGTAGTCAGTAAATCTACAGTAGCATATCTTTTGGAATAAATGGACTCGGAAGGAAAGAATCCTCCGAAAAAAACCATGTAAATGCGATTCAATGGGAGTCAGAAAGTTGGTGAGGAGGGCATTTCGTGATAACGGGGTGTCCCGTCCCACGTATTTTTATAAGAGTAATGCTCTGCCATACGTCAGTAAATCTATAGTATATCCCCCCAGAGCTTAGAACAGTGCTTGGCACATAGTAAGCGCTTAATAAATGCCATCATTATTATTATTGTTATTATTATTATTATTATTATTATTATTATAGTAGCATATTTTTTGGAATAAATGGACTCGGAAGGAAATAATCCTCCGGAAAAAACCACGCAAATGTGATTCAGTGGAGTCAGAAAGTTGGCGAGGAGGGCATTTCGTGATAACAGGGTGTCCTGTCCCACGTATTTTTATAAGAGTAATGCTCTGCCACACGTCAGTAAATCTATAGTAGCATATCTTTTGGAATAAATGGACTCGGAAGGAAAGAATCCTCCGGAAAAAAACCACGCAAATGTGATTCAGTGGAGTCAGAAAGTTAGCGAGTAGGGCATTTCGTGATAATGGGGTGTCCTGTCCCACTTATTTTTATAAGAGTAATGCTCTGCCGTACGTCAGTAAATCTATATCAGCATATTTTTTGGAATAAATGGACTCGGAAGGAAAGAATCCTCCGGAAAAAACCACGCAAATGTGATTAAATGGGAGTCAGAAAGTTGGCGAGGAGGGCATTTCATGATAACAGGGTGTCCTGTCCCACGTAGTTTTATAAGAGTAATGCTCTGCCATACGTCAGTAAATCAATCAATCGTATTTATTGAGCACTGTGTGCAGAGCACTGTACTAAGCGCTTGGGAAATACAAGTAAATCTATAGTAGCATATTTTTTGGAATAAATGGAGGAGAAAACTAAGATCCCCTGCGGTGACTGAGAAAACTAAATTAGCAAGTTTTGAAAAACAGACAAACTGAGTCCGATTCTACTTGCTATTCTGACTTAAACATGCTTTACTCCAGATGGAATCAATGCAGGAGTCACATCAGATATATGTACACACACACACACACATATATACACATAAATGTAAAATGAGGATTAAAACTGTGAGCCCACCGTGGGACAACCTGATCACCTTGTAATCTCCCCAGCGCTTAGAACAGTGCTTTGCACATAGTAAGTGCTTAACAAATGCCATCATTATTATTCTTATTATTATAAATATTTGTGTGTATGTGTAAAATTCTCACTAAAAAACCGAAGGCCGCCATGCAAGTGAAACAGACAGATGGAGTTTTGTTATTTCTCAGCCGTTTCTCCGCTAACCATGGAGAGGTTCAGGCTGTGGCAAACTAAAAGGGAAAATTTTCTTTAAAAAGTCACTTGTACAGTTCTGTTTATCTGATGGAAAAGTCCTGACGGGGCCTAAAAACCCTCCCCCCAAAATGCCACACGAAGGTCTCCGAGAAACCGGGTCAAGACGGATCCTTTGGGGACGAGGGCCCGAAACCCAGCCGCGGGCCCGCTGACGCCCGGTCGCCTCTCGGATATTAGTTCGGTTTGACCGACCGGCCGATACGTAACGGTTCCTAAACGTTCCCCCGACCTCGGTTTCCGACATCGCCGGGTCGTGGGGGGGAGCTCCGTATTTTTCCTTCAAACAAAAAACAGCACCGCGGAAATCCTTACCTTGAGGGAATTTATAAGGTAAACTATTCTGACACGACCGCGGCGGGCGGTCAACTCGAGCAAACATCCCCCGGGCCGCAAATACCGTTTTAAGGGAGGGCGAGCCATCATCGCCGCCACCGCCCCGGGATTTCGGGGGGCCCGGGCTCCGCCGTCTTTAGGTTTCGGGGGGGTCCTTTCGGGCTGCGACGCGAACAGAGGACGCGCGACCGGTTCCTTTAAAATGCGGCGTCCGGGCTCTGAGGAAGACGTAATTTAAGACGTCTACGAGGCCCAGCGGCCTAGCCACCCGTCGAAACGTTCACCATCATCATCCCGCTGCCACCGCGCTCGGTTTCCGATCCCGGGAAAGATACCGCTTCCCCGAAAAGATCCCGGGGCCCTTTCGGTCGGGAAATCTCTCCCCGACACCCGGCCCGGATCTTTGGCTTTCGGTACCGGATTCCACCGCGTCGGTCGTCGTGACTTCTCCCCGCCGGCCCGGGCATCCAGATGATAACAACGAGGGCATTCGTTAAGCGCTTACTATGTGCCAAGCGCCTTTCTAACATAGCCCGGCGGAGGCAAAAATAATAATAGTAATGATGGGATTTATTAAGTGCTTACTATGTGCAAAGCACTGTTCTAAGCGCTGGGGAGGTTACAAGGCGATCAGGTTGTCCCACAGAGGGCTCGCAGTCAATCCCCATTTTACAGATGAGGGAACTGAGGCCCCGAGAAGTGAAGCGACTTGCCCAAAGTCACACAGCTGATAATTGGCAGAGCTGGGATTTGAACCCATGACCACTGACTCCAAAGTCCGTGAAACCCACCGACGGATCCCCCCCGGGGTCCGTTTCGCCGCCCCCGCCCCGAGCCGGAGAAGGCTAATCCCGACTCCGCCACTTAATAATAATGACTTGCCAAGCGCTTAGTACAGTGCTCTGCACACAGTAAGCGCTCAATAAATACGATTGAATGAATGAATGAATAATAATCATAATGACGGCATCTGTTAAGCGCTTACTATGTGCCAAGCACCGATCTAAGCGCTGGGGGGGATACAAGGTGATCAGGTTGTCCCCTGGGGGGTTCACAGTCTTCATCCCCATTTTACAGATGAGCGAACTGAGGCCCGGAGAAGTGAAGCGACTTGCCCAAGGTCACCCAGCAGACACGTGGCGGAGCCGGGATTAGAAGCCAGGACCTTCTGACTCCCAAGCACGTGCTCTTTCCACTGAGCCACGTTGCTTCTTGTCAGCTGTGTGACTCGGGGCAAGTCACTTTGCTTCTCTGGGCCTCAGTTCCCTCATCTGTCAAATGGGGATGAAGACTGGGAGCCCCACGGGGGACAACCTGATCCCCTTGTGTCCCCCCCCCGGCGCTTAGAACAGTCCTTCGTACGTAGGAAGCGCTTCGCAAATACCATCGTTATTATTATTATTATTATTAGGGCAGACGGGATAAGGCCGAGTGGGAAGAGCGCAGATCCCCGCCGGGTGACCTTGGGCGAGTCGCTTCTCCTCTCCGGGCCTCGCTTCCCTCTTCTGGAAGACGGGGATTCGGGGCTGGCGTCCGGACCCGGCGCTCAGTACGGCGCCGGGCGCGGAGTCGACGCTCGGCGAGGAAGGGGGAAGAAGACGGGTGCGGGAAAGGATAGAGGGAGAAAAACAAAGGAGGGATGCGCCGCCGAAAAGGGGAAGAGGAGGCAGAAAGGGGAAGAGGCGACAAGGGGGAAGGGGCTCTATTTGGAAACAGAAAGGAGGGAGGGCGCCCCTTCTAACAGAGAAGCCCCCCCAAACCTTCATCCCCACCCGGGGAGGGCACTGGAAAGATGTCAACGGGAAAAAGGGGTCAGATCCGGGCGTCGTGTCCTCGTCTCCTCCCTTCGTGCGGCCTCCTCGGGGTTGAGGGGACGGAGAAGTTGGGGGGGACCGGGAAACTCGGGGTCAGGGTGCCATCTTTGCCCGCGGAGGCCCAAATCTGCGGACCGCGCTCCCCCCAAGTCGGGGGTGATGTGCCAGGTTGCGGGGAGGAGGGATGGGGCAAGGGAGGGGGCCTGGGATGGCTCTCCTGGGGGCGGGCGGGGAGGGGGCAGCGGGCACATTCACCCGATGAGTTTGGGGGCAGTTTGGGGGGTGGGCAGTGGGATGGACGGCGGGGGGGGGGGGGACGGGCCGGAGGGACGGCCGCGGTGGAGGGGACCGTGGGGCCGAAGAGCCGGGGAAGTGGGGGGCTGCCGGGGGAGATGGGGGACGGGGGAAGGACAGGGGAGTAGGGGGGCTGGAGAAGAGAGAAGAGGGAGTGGGAATGGGGGGGCACCGGGTGAGACTGGGTGGGAGGCGGTGGCTGGGACAGGAGAGATGAGGGGGTGGGGGGGCTCCAGATAAGATGGGAGTGATAAGGGGGGGGGCTCCAAATGAGATGGGGGGACGGGGGGACGGGGAGACTTCAGATAAGATGGGGGGGGCTGGGACAGGAGAGATAAGGGGGGGCTCCAGATAAGATTGGGGGAGGGCAGGAGAGATGGGGGGAAGGAGGGGACTCCAGATAAATTGGGGGTGGGGCTCTAGATCATCAATCGCATTTATTGAGCGCTTACTATGTGCAGAGCACTGTACTAAGCGCTTGGGAAGTACAAATTGGCAACATCTAGAGACAGTCCCTACCCACCAGTGGGCTCACAGTCTGAAAGGGGGAGACGGAGAACAAAACCAAACATACTAACAAAATAAAATAAATAGAATAGCTAGGTACGAGTAAAATAAATAGAGTAATAAATATGTACAAACAAGTGAGATGGGGAGGTCAGGAGAGGTGGGGGGGGCTCCAGATAAGTTTGGGGGGGACAGGGAAGATGGGGGGAAGGGGGCTCCAGATGAGGTGGGGAGGGGACAGGGAGGATGGGGAAGCGGGGCTCCAGATGAGGTGGGGGGGACAGGAGAGATAAGGGGGGGCTCCAGATGATAATAATAATAATGGCATTTATTAAGCGCTTACTACTATGTGCAAAGCACCGTTTTATGCACTGGGGAGGTTACGAGGTGATCCAGGTTGTCCCACGGGGGGCTCCCAGTCTTCATCCCCATTTTCCAGCTGACAACCGGCGGAGCCGGGGTTTGAACCCCTGACCTCTGACCCAAAGCCCGGGCTCCTTCCGCTGAGCCACGCTGCTTCTCCATGAGATTGGGGGGGCAGGAGAGATGGGGGGCTCTAGATGAGGTTGGGGGGGGGACAGGAGAGAGATGGGGGGAACTCTAGATGAGATGGGGGGGACAGGAGAGAAGGGGGGAACTCTAGATCAGATGGAGGGCGGGACAGGAGAGATAAGGGGTGAGGGCTCCAGATGAGATTGGGGGGGACAGGAGCGATAAGGGGGGGGCCTCCAGATAAGGGAGAGACTCCAGATAAGTTTGGGGGAGACAGGAGAGATAAAGGGGGGGTCCAGATAAGATAAGGGAGGGGTTCCAGATAAGTTTGGGGGGGACAGAAGAGATAAGGGGGGGCTCCGGATAAGGTGGCAGGGGACAGGAGAGATACGGGGGGGGGGGGGGGGGGGCATCAGATGAGGTTGGAGGGGGACAGGAGAGATAAGGGGGGAGGCTCCAGATAAGTTTGGGTTTTTAGACTGTGAGCCCACTGTTGGGTAGGGACTGTCTCTCTATGTTGCCAACTTGTACTTCCCAAGCGCTTAGTACAGTGCTCTGCACACAGTAAGCGCTCAATAAATACGATTGATTGACAGGAGAGATAAGGGGGGGCTCCAGATAAGTTGGGGGGGACAGGAGAGATGGGGGGGGCTCCAGATGATAAGTTGGGGGGGAAAGGAGAGATAAGGGGGAGGGGCTCCAGATAAGATGGAAGGGGCTGGGACAGGAGAGATAAGGAGGGGGGGTTCCAGATGATAAGTTTGGGGGGGGGCAGAAGAGATAAGGGGGGGCTCCAGATAAGTTGGGGGGGGCCGGAGAGATAACGGGGGAGGCTCCAGATGAGATGGGGGGGGACAGGAGAGATAAGGGGGGGTTCCAGATGATAAGTTGGGGGGGGGGCAGGAGAGATAAGGGGGGGCTCCAGATAATAAGTTGGGGGGGACAGGAGAGATAAGGGGGGGTTCCAGATGATAAGTTTGGGGGGGGCAGGAGAGATAAGGGGGGGGCTCCAGATGATAAGTTGGGGGGGACAGGGGAGATAAGGGGGGGCTCCGGATGAGATTGGGGGGGACAGGAGAGATAAGGGGGGAGGCTCCAGGTAAGTTCGAGGGGGGACAGGAGAGATAAGCGGGGGGCTCCAGATGATAAGTTGGGGGGGACAGGAGAGATAAGGGGGGGCTCCAGATGATAAGTTTGGGGTGTCCCGAGAGATAAGAGGGGGCTCCAGATGATAAGTTGGGGGGGACAGGAGAGATAAGGGGGGGCTCCAGATGAGTTAAAGGGGGACAGGAGAGATAAGGGGGGGGGGGGGGTCCAGATAAGATGGAAGGGGTCTGGGACAGGAGAGCTAAGGGGGGATGGGGGGGGGCTCCAGAGAAGATGGAGGGTCTGACCCAGAAGGGAGAAGGGGGGCGGCGGGGGGGGGGGGGGTCCTGTCAGCCGCCCCACCCCCCCCGGGGGAGGCGGGGCGATGGGGGGAGGGCGGGGGAGGGGGGGAGGGCGCGGCGCTCACCTGCATTGACGCCATGATGGCGGCGGCGGCGGCAGCGGCGGCGGCGGCGGCGGCGGCGGCGACGGGAGCAGCATCGCCGCCCCTCCCCCTCCCCCCTCCCCGCCGCGCGACGGGGGGCGGGGCCGGGCGGGGTGACGTCACGCGCAGCACCGCCCGCGCGGCCCCCCACGACGACGGAGGTGGGGGAGGGGCGGCGGGGACGCCATTGGCCGAGCGGCCCGGCGGGGGGGGGAGGGGCCGATGGGGGCGGGGCTGCTGAGGCGCGATCGCAATAATGGCGAGAGTGACGGGCTGGGTTGAGCGCTTAGTAGGTGACAGGCGCCGTACTGAGCGGCGGGGGGGGAGACGAGGTGATGAGGTTGTCCCACGGGGGGCTCGCAGTCTTCATCCCCATTTGACAGATGAGAGAAATGAGGCCAAGAGAATAATAATAATAATAATAATAATGACATTTGTTAAGCGCTTATTATGTGCCAAACGCCGTTCTAAGCGCTGGGGGAGATACAAGGTGATGAGGTTGTCCACCCGGGGGCTCACAGTCTTCATCCCCATTTGACAGATGAGGGAACTGAGGCCCAGAGAATAATAATAGTGATAATAATGGGATTTGGTAAGCACTCACTATGTGCCCAGCACCGTTCTAAGCTCTGGGGGGGATACAAGGTGATCAGGTTGTCCCACGTGGGGCACGTACTCTTCATCCCCATTTGACAGATGAGGGAATTGAGGCAAAGAGAATAATAATAATAATAATAATAATAATAATGGCATTTGTTAAGCACTCACTATGTGCCAAGCACGGTTGATGATCACCTCAGGTTGTCCCACGGGGGGCTCACAGTCTTCATCCCCATTTGACAGATGAGGGAACGGAGGCCCAGAGAATAATAATAATAATAACAGCATTTGTTAAGCACTTACTATGTGCCAAGCACCGTTCTAAGCATTAGGGAGGATACAAGGTGATCATAATAATAAGAATGATGGCATCTGTTAAGCACTTACTATGTGCCAAGCACTGTTCTAAGCGCAAGGGGGATACAACATGATCAGATTGTCCCCCGGTGGGCTCCCAGTCTTTATCCCCATTTGACAGAGGAGGGAACTGAGGCACAGAGAATAATAATAATAATAATAATGACGGCATTTGTTAAGCGCTTACTAGGTGCCAAGCACTGTTCTAGGTGCTGGGGGAGATACAAGGTGATGAGGTTGTCCCACGTGGGGCTCACAGTCTTCATCCCCATTTGACAGATGAGGGAACTGAGGCCCAGAGAATAATAATAATCATAATGATGATGATGATGGGATTTGTTAAGCGCTTACTCTGTGCCAAGCACCGTTCTAAGCGCTGGGGAATTTACAAGGTGATGAGGTTGTCCCACGGGGGGCTCAGTCTTCATCCCCATTTGACAGATGAGAGAAATGAGGCCAAGAGAATAATGATGATAATAATAATAATGGCATTTGTTAAGCACTTACTATGTGCCAAGCGCCGTTCTAAGCGCTGGGGAGGATACAAGGTGATCAGGTTGTCCACCCGGGGGCTCACAGTCTTCATCCCCATTTGACAGATGAGGGAACTGAGGCCCAGAGAATAATAATAATCATAATGATGGCATTTGTTAAGCGCTTACTATGCGCCAAGCACCGTTCTAAGCGCTGGGGGGGATACAAGGTGATGAGGTTGTCCCACGGGGGGCTCGCAGTCTTCATCCCCATTTGACAGATGAGGGAACTGAGGCCCAGAGAATAATAATAACAATAATAATAAACAATAATTATGATGATGATGATGGCATTTATTAAGCGCTTACTATGTGCCAAGCACCGTTCTAAGCGCTAGGGGGATACAACATGATCAGGTTGTCCCCGGGTACGCTCCCAGTCTTTATCCCCATTTGACAGAAGAGGGAACTGAGGCACAGAGAATAATTAATGATAATAATAATAATAATGACGGCATTTGTTAAGCGCTTACTATGTGCCAAACACTGTTCTAGGTGCTGGGGGAGATACAAGGTGATGAGGTTGTCCCACGTGGGGCTCCCAGTCTTCATCCCCATTTGACAGATGAGGGAACTGAGGCCCAGAAAAGTGAGGTGACTTGCCCAAAGTCACACAGGAGACAAGGGGCGGAGGCGGGATTCGAACCCACAGCATCTGACTCCCAAGCCCGGGCTCTTCTACGTGAGCCACCACGCTGCTTCATTTGGGGGCGGGGACTTTGGGGACAGGGCTATTCATTCATTCATTCAATCGTATTTATTGAGCGCTTACTGTGTGCAGAGCACTGGACTAAGCGCTTGGGAAGTCCAAGTTGGCAACATATAGAGACGGTCCCTACCCAACAGCGGGCTCACAGGCTACAAGGGGGAAGGCAACCTGATCACCTTGTAATCTCCCCAGCGCTTAGAACAGTGCTTGGCACATAGTAAGCGCTTAATAAATGCCATCATTATTATTATTACATGTGATCGGGGTCACCGACAGGGGGCGTGGCCTTTGTGGGCGCGACTCCATGTGAACGGGGCTACTTTGTGGGCGGGGCTGTCTGTGCGCATGCTCATTGGGACGGGGCCTTTTGTGGGCGTTGACGTTGAGGGCGGGGCTATCTGGGCGCATGCGCATTGGGGCGGGTCCCTTTGTGGTCGTTGTGGGCCGGGCTATCTGTGCGCATGCCCATTGGGACGGGGCTATCTGTGCGCGTGGTCATTGTGGGCGGGGCCTATTGTGCGCGTGCTCATTGTGGGCAGGGCTGCCCGTGCGCATGCCCATTGGGGCGGAGCTATCTGTGCACGCGCTCATCGTGGGCAGGGCCGGTTGTGCGCGTGCTCATTGTGGGCGGGTCTATCCGTGCGCACGCCCATTGGGGGCGGGGCTATCTGTGCGCGTGCTCGTTGTGGGCGGGGCTATCGGTGCGCGCGGTCATCGGGGGCGTGGCTATCTGTGCGCGCGTTCATTGTGGGCGCTGCTATCTGTGCGCATGCCCATTGGGCCGGGCCTTTGTGGGCGTGGTCGTTATGGGCGGGGCCACCGGTGCTCATGCCAACTGGGGCGGGGCTGTCTATGCGCGTGGTCATTGTGAGGCGGGTGATCTGTGCGCGTGCTCATTGTGGGGAGGGTGATTTGTGCGCGTGCTCATTGTGGGCGGGGCGATCGGTGCGCATGCCCATTGGGCTGGGGCCCCCCTATGGGCGGGGCCATCTGTGCGCTTGCCCATTGGGGCGGGGCCATATGTTGCCAGCTGGTACTTCGCAAGCGCTTAGTCCAGTGCTCTGCACACAGTAAGCGCTCAGTAAATGCTATTAAATGAGTGAATGAAATCTTTCCTCTCTCTATCTCCATCTCTCTTCTGTTTCATATGTTTAGTTTTGTCGTCTGTCTCCCCCTTCTAGACTGTGAGCCCGCTGTTGAGTAGGGACCGTCTCTATGTGTTGCCGACTTGGACTTCCCAAGCGCTTAGTACAGTGCTCTGCACACAGTAAGCGCTCAATAAATACGATTGAATCAATTAATGAATGACCATCTTCTAGATTGTGAGCCCGCTGTTGGGTAGGGACTGTCTCTGTATGTTGCCGACTTGGACTTCCCAAGCGCTTAGTACAGTGCTCTGCACATAGTAAGCGCTTAACACCTACCATTATTATTATTATTATTATGTGGGCGGGCCAGCTGTGCGTGTCTTCGTGTGGGCGTGGCCATCTATGGGCGTGGCCATTGGGGGCGGGGCGTTCTGTGCACGTGCTCATTACAGGCGGGGCGATCTGCCCGCGTGATCATTATGGGTGGGGCGATCTGCGCGCATGCCCACTGGAGTGCGGCTTTTGTGGGCGGGGCGATCGGTGCACGTGACCTTTGTGGGCGGGGCGACCTGTGCACGTGACCTTTGGGGCGGAGGCCTTTAGTGGGCGGGGCTAGCTGCGCGTGGTCATTGTGGGCGGGGCTTTCTGCACGTGGTTATTGTGTATGGGGGCTATCTGTGCGCATACCCATTGGGACGGGGCCTTTTGTGGGCGGGGCTAGCTGTGCGCACTGTCATTGTGGGCGGGGCGATCTGTGCGCATGGCCCGGGTGTGGACTTTGTGGGCGGGGCGGTGCGTGCACATGATCATTGTGGGCGAGGGCTATCGGTGCACATGACCACGGGGGCGGGCCCTTTTGTGGGCGGGGCTATCTATGCACGTGGCCTTTGTGGGCGGGGCTACCTGTGCACGTGGTCAATGTGGGCGGAGCTCGGCGCTCACGCACATCAGGGCGGGGCTATCTCTCCACGTGGTCACTGTGGGCGGGGGCATCTATGCGCATGCCCACTAGGGCAGGCCCTTTTGTGGGCGGGAATACCCGTGCACGTGGTCACCGTGGGCGGAGCTATCTGTGCGCATGCCCACTAGGGCGGGAATATTTGTGCACGTGATCATTATGGGCGGGGCTATCTGTGCGCATGACCATTGGGACGGGGGCCTTTTGTGGGCGTGGTCACTGGGGGCGGGGCCGCCGGGTGCGACACCGCCCCCTAGAGGACCCGGATGACTGTGGAAGAATAATAATAATGATGATGATGGTATGTGTTAAGCGCTTACTATGTGCCAAGCACTGTACTAAGCGCTGGGGGAGATACAAGGTGACCAGGCTGTCCCACGGGGGAGGGGGGCTCAGTCTTCATCCCCATTTGACAGATGAGGGAACTGAGGCCCAGAGAAGTCAAGTGGCTTGCCCAAAGTCACACAGCTGACAAGTGGCAGCGGTGGGATTTGAACCCATGACCTCTGACTCCATAGCCTGGGCCACACAGGATCAGGAGCCTGGGGGGAGCGGGGAGAATCATCATTGTGGTAGTTCTTCATCATCATCGTTAAGAGAAGCCGCGTGGCTCAGTGGAAAGAGCCCAGGCTTTGGAGTCTGAGGTCGTGGGTTCAAATCCCCGCTCCGCCAATTGTCAGCTGGGTGACTTTGGGCAAGTCACTTCATATCCGTGTGCCTAGTTACCTCATCTGTAAAATGGGGATGAAGACTGTGAGCCCCCCATGGGACAACCTCATGGAAAGAGCCCGGGCTTTGGAGTCAGAGGTCATGGGTTTGAATCCTGACTCCACCACAAGTCTGCTGTGTGACCTTGGGCAAGTCACTTCACTTCTCTGAGCCTCAGTTACCTCATCTGTAAAAATGGGGATTAAGACTGTGAGCCCCACGTGGGGCAACTTGATCACACTGTATCCCCCCCAGCGCTTAGAACAGTGCTTTGCACATAGTAAGCGCTTAACAAATGCCATCATTATTATTATTATTATCACCTCACGGGCTTTGGAGTCAGAGGTCATGGGTTCAAATTCCCACTCCACCAACTGTCAGCTTGGTGACTCTGGGCAAGTCACTTCACTTCTCTGGGCCTCAGTTCCCTCATCTGCAAAATGGGGATTAATGTGAGCCCCCCCATGGGACAACCTGATCACCTTGTAACCTCCCTAGTGCTTAGAACAGTGCTTGGCACATAGTAAGCGCTTAATAAATGCCATTATTATTATTATTACTAGGTGCCAGGCACTGTAGAAGCAGCGTGGCTCAGGGAAAGAGCCTGGGTTTGAGAGTCAGAGGTCATGGGTTCGAATGCCAGCTCCCCCACGCCTGCTGTGTGACCTTGGGCAAGTCACTTCACTTCTCTGGGCCTCAGTTCCCTCATCTGGAAAATGGGGATGAAGACTGCGAGCCCCGCGTGGGACAACCTGATCACCTTGTACCCTCTCCAGGGCTTAGAACAGTGCTTGGCACATAGTAAGCGCTTAATAAATGCCATCATTAATCAATCAATCAATCGTATTTATTGAGCACTTACTATGTGCAGAGCACTGTACTAAGCGCTTGGGAAGTACAAATTGGCATCACATAGAGACAGTCCCTACCCAACAGTGGGCTCACAGTCTAAAAGACAGTCATCATTATTATTACTAAGCGCTGGGGTAGATAACAAGGTGATCAGGTTGTCCCCCATGGGGCTCACGGTCTTCATCCCCATTTTCCAGATGAGGTCGCAGAGGCCCAGAGACGTGCAGTGACTCGCCCAAGGTCACACAGCACGCGAGTGGTTTTAGCTCAGCCCTTCCTAGGGGCCCGACACCGTACTGAGCGCCGGCTAAATGCAAGCAAACGGGGTTGAGCACAGTCCCCGTCCTACAGGGCGCTCACGGTCTCCCTCCCCATTTTCCGGATGAGGGCACTGAGGCCCTGAGAAGGGAAGGGACTCACCCAAGGTCACACAGCGGACGAGTGGCGGAGCCGGGATGAGGACCCAAATTGCACTTCCGAAGCGCTCAGTCCAGTGCTCTGCACGTAGTAAGCGCTCAATAAATACGATTGATGATGACCCACGCCCTTCTGACTCCCGGGGGCCCAGGCCGCTAAGCCACAGTGCGTCTCCTACACTTAGAGAAGCAGCGTGGCTCAGTGGAAAGAGCCCGGGCTTTGGAGTCGGAGGTCATGGGTTCAAATCCCGGCTCCGCCACTCGTCACCAGCGTGAGGTTGGACGAGTCACTTCACTTCTCTGGGCCTCAGTTCTCTCATCTGTAAAACGGGGATTAAGACTGTGAGCTCCATGTGGGACAACCTGATCACCTTGCATAATAATAATAATAATGATGGTATATGTTAAGCGCTTACTATGAGTAAAGCACTGTTCTAAGCGCTGCGGAGGTTACAAGGTGATCAGGTTGTCCCACAGGGGGCTCACAGTCTTAGTCCCCATTTTCCAGATGAGGGAACTGAGGCCCAGAGAAGTGACTTGCCCAAAGCCACACGGCTGACAAGTGGCAGAGCTGGGATTCGAACCCATGACCTCTGACTCCAAAGCCTGTGATCTTTCCACTAAGCCACAGCTGCTTCTCTGCTTCTCTCTTGTATCCCCCCGGGGTGCTTAGAACAGTGTTTTGCACAGAGTAAGTGCTTAACAAATACTATTATCAGCGTCATTACACTGATTCTTGACCGGACTAAGCGGCTAAATGGGTTAGGACTCTTTCATTCACTCACTCGATCGTATTTACGGAGCGCTTACTGTGTGCGGAGCACTGGACTGAGCGCTTCGGAAGTACACGGCGCGACAGACGCACACGCGCGCGCGCGCGCCTCGACGGTGGGCGATCATTTATTTTCCCTAACAGTCGAGGAAGTTGGCGGCCATCAGCAGCTCCAGGGCGATTTCGGGGGCGATGGGGAACTCGGGGATCTCCGTGGAGCTGTTGGTGTAGCGCACCTTGTACGTGAAGTACATGCAGACCTTGGAGAGGACGTGCGACGGGATCTCGCGGAAATTCACCTCGTTGGTCTCGTTCTCGGCGAACTGCCCTGCAAGACCGAACAGCACCGCGTCGACGGAGCCCAGGCAGCTGCGCAGCAGGCAGAAACCCCTCACCCTGGGCTTCAAGGCCGTCCATCCATCCCCTCACCCCCTCCTCCCTCCCCTCCCTTCTCTCCTTCTCCATCGCAGCCCGCACCCTCCGCTCCTCCGCCGCTTATCTCCTCCCCGTACCTCGCTCTCGCCCGTCCCGCCATCGACCCCCGGCCCCCGTCCTCCCCCGGGCCCGGAATGCCCCCAATCCCTCTGCCCACCCACCAAGCTCGCTCTCTTCCTCCCTTCAAGGCCCTGCTGAGAGCTCACCTCCTCCAGGAGGCCTTCCCACACTCAGCCCCTTCCTTCCTCTCCCCCTCGTCCCCCTCTCCATCCCCCCCATCTTACCTCCTTCCCTTCCCCACAGCACCTGGATAGATGTTTGTGCATATTTATTACTCTATTTATTTTACTTGTCCATATCTATTCTATTTATTTTATTTTGTTGGTATGTTTGGTTCTGTTCTCTGTCTCCCCCTTTTAGACTGTGAGCCCACTGTTGGGTAGGGACTGTCTCTATGTGTTGCCAATTTGTACTTCCCAAGCGCTTAGTACAGTGCTCTGCACATAGTAAGCGCTCAATAAATACGATTGATTGATTGATTACTCTATTTATTTTACTTGTACATATCTATTCTATTTATTTTGTTACTATGTTTGGTTTTGTTCTCTGTCTCCCCCTTTTAGACTGTGAGCCCACTGTTGGGTAGGGACTGTCTCTATGTGTTGCCAATTTGTACTTCCCAAGCGCTTAGCGCAGTGCTCTGCACATAGTAAGCGCTCAATAAATACGATTGATTGATTGATTACTCTATTTATTTTACTTGTACATATCTATTCTATTTATTTTATTTTGTTAGTATGTTCGGTTTTGTTCTCTGTCTCCCCCTTTAAGACTGTGAGCCCACTGTTGGGTAGGGACCGTCTCTAGATGTTGCCAATTTGGACTTCCCAAGCACTTAGTCCAGTGCTCTGCACACAGTGAGCGCTCAATAAATACGATTGACGATGATGATGATGACTGTCTCTAGATGTTGCCAATTTGGACTTCCCAAGCGCTTAGTCCAGTGCTCTGCACACAGTGAGCGCTCAATAAATACGATTGATGATGATGATGATGACTGTCTCTAGATGTTGCCAATTTGGACTTCCCAAGCGCTTAGTCCAGTGCTCTGCACCCAGTGAGCACTCAATAAATACGATTGATGATGATGATGATGATGATGATGATGATGATGATGAGGGACGGCCGCCGCCCGCCTGGGGCGAGTCCAAGATTAATGGCAGGACGGATGCGTCCCCCTCCGCGTCTCGACACGGTGGGAGCTCGGAAGAGCCCGCGGCTCTGCCCACGGGTCGGCTGGTGGGCGAGTCGCTTCCCTTTTCCGGGCCTCGGTTGCCTCACCCGGAAAATTCACTCATTCAATCGTATTTATTGAGCGCTTACTGCGTGCAGAGCGCTGGACTAAGCGCTTAGCGCGGTTGGGGCTGAAGGCTGCGGGTCCCATGGGGGACGGGGCCGACCCGATTTGCTTGGGTCGGGCCCGGACGGACGGTGCTCAAATCCCGGCTCCGCCGATTGTCAGCTGGGTGACTTTGGGTAAGTCACTTAACTTCTCTGGGCCTCAGTTCCCTCATCTGGAAAATGGGGATGAAGATTGTGAGCCCCCCGTGGGACAACCTGATCACTCTGTAACCTCCCCAGCGCTTAGAACAGTGCTTTGCACATAGCAAGCGCTTAATAAATGCCATCATTATTATCATCATCATCATCAATCGTATTTATTGAGCGCTTACTGTCTGCAGAGCAATGTACTATTTATTCTCTGCATCTCAGTTCCCTCATCTGGAAAATGGGGACGAAGACTGGGAGCCCCCCGTGGGACAACCTAATCACTCTGTAACCTCCCCAGTGCTTAGAACAGTGCTTTGCACATAGTAAGTGCTTAATAAATGCCATCATTATTATTATTATTATTATTCTCTGCACCTCAGTTCCCTCACCTGGAAAATGGGGATGAAGAATGTGAGCCCCTCCGTGGGACAACCTGATCACTTTGTAACCTCCCCAGCGCTTAGAACAGTGCTTTGCACATAGTAAGTGCTTAATAAATGCCATCATTATTATTATTATTACTCTCTGGACCTCAGTTCCCTCATCTGGAAAATGGGGATGAAGACTGGGAGCCCCCCGTGGGACAACCTGATCACCTTGTAACCTCCCCAGCGCTTAGAACGGTGCTTTGCACATAGTGAGCGCTTAATAAATGCCATTATTATTATTATTATTCACGGCCATATCCCAGTCCCATCTCCTCCGGGAGGCCTTCCCAGACTAGGCCCCGCTTTTCCTCCTCTCCCCATCCCTCCTCCACCTCCCCGACTCGCTCCCTTCCCTCTTTCCCGCTCCCAGCCCCTTCCCACTTAGGTCCGCGTCTCTCATTTTATTTCTCCGCGTCGACGTCCCTCTCTCCCCTCTAGACTCGTCGCGGGCGGGGAATGTGACCGGTTACTGTTTGGTCCTCTCCCCAGTGCTTAGAACAGTGCTTTGCACATAGTAAGTGCTTAATAAATGCCATCATTATTATTATTATTACTCTCTGGACCTCAGTTCCCTCATCTGGAAAATGGGGATGAAGACTGGGAGCCCCCCGTGGGACAACCTGATCACCCTGTAACCGCCTCAGCGCTTAGAACGGTGCTTTGCACATAGTAAGCGCTTAATAAATGCCATTACTATTATTATTCACGGCCATATCCCAGTCCCATCTCCTCCGGGAGGCCTTCCCAGACTAGGCCCCGCTTTTCCTCCTCTCCCCATCCCTCCTCCACCTCCCCGACTCGCTCCCTTCCCTCTTTCCCGCTCCCAGCCCCTTCCCACTTAGGTCCGGGTCTCTCATTTTATTTCTCCGCGTCGACGTCCCTCTCTCCCCTCTAGACTCGTCGC
The DNA here is from genome assembly GCF_015852505.1 of Tachyglossus aculeatus. Classification (NCBI taxonomy): domain Eukaryota; kingdom Metazoa; phylum Chordata; class Mammalia; order Monotremata; family Tachyglossidae; genus Tachyglossus; species Tachyglossus aculeatus. Next base: position 25,312,461 of record NC_052090.1, read on the forward strand.
GGGCGGGGAATGCGACCGGTTACTGTTTGGTCCTCTTCCCAGTGCTTAGAACAGTGCTTTGCACATAGTAAGTGCTTAATAAATGCCATCATTATGATTATTATTACTCTCTGGACCTCAGTTCCCTCATCTGGAAAATGGGGATGAAGACCGGGAGCCCCCTGTGGGACAACCTGATCACCCTGTAACCGCCTCAGCGCTTAGAACGGTGCTTTGCACATAGTAAGTGCTTAATAAATGCCATTATTATTATTATTCACGGCCATATCCCAATCCCATCTCCTCCGGGAGGCCTTCCCAGACTAGGCCCCGCTTTTCCTCCTCTCCCCATCCCTCCTCCACCTCCCCGACTCGCTCCCTTCCCTCTTTCCCGCTCCCAGCCCCTTCCCACTTAGGTCCGCGCCTGTCATTTTATTTCTCCGCGTCGACGTCCCTCTCTCCCCTCTAGTCTCGTCGCGGGCGGGGAACGCGACCGCTTATTGTTTGGTCAATCAATCAATCATATTTATTGAGCGCTTACTATGTGCAGAGCACTGTACTAAGCGCTTGGGAAGTACAAATTGGCAACACCTAGAGACAGTCCCTACCCAACAGTGGGCTCATGATGACTTCTAGACCGTGAGCCCGCTGTCGGGGAGGGACCGTCTCCATACGTTGCCGACTTGGACTTCCTGAGCGCTTAGTCCAGTGCTCAGCACACAGTAAGCGCTCAATAAATACGGCGGAACGAACGGCAATGCTCTGCACGCAGTGGGCGCTGAATAAGTAGCCGTCACACTGACCGGGGCCGCTGAGCATGGCCTTGATGGTCCCCGAAGTCAGGGCGTGCTCCCGCTTCACGATGAACTCGTGCCCGTCGGAGGAGATGAGCTTCACGTACATGGCGTCCGGGCCCTCGCACCCGCCGTAGGTCTTCTCTTCGCCATCTGGAAGGCCGGCGGTGAGGACGCGGGGGGCCGTGGGGGGAGTCCACCCCAGCCCCCCGCCGCCGGGGACCGAGGGAGGGTCGCTCACGCAGTAGGAGCGGGGCCGGGACGCTCGGGAAGGCGGCGGGCGCGCCAGGGACGGCGGGAGACGGGATGCGGGGCCAGCGGGCATCGGGGGATGACGGGAAACGAGGGCAGGACGAGAGGAGGACCGGGATAAAAGAGGAGGAGGAGGAGGAGGATGGGCCGAAGGGAGAGGAAGAGAAGGACAGAAGCATTCATTCATTCATTCATTCATTCATTCAATCGTACTTATTGAGCGCTTACTGTGTGCAGAGCACTGGACTAAGCGCTTGGGAAGTACAAGTTGGCAACATCTAGAGATGGTCCCTACCCGACAGTGGGCTCACAGTCTAGGAGGGGGAGACGGAGAACAAAACAAAGCATACTAACGAAATAAAATAAATAGAATAGATAAGTACAAGTAAAATAAATAGAGTAATAAATATGTACAAACATCGATCCATATAGACAGGTGCTGTGGGGAAGGGAAGGAGGTAAGACGGGGGGATGGAGAGGGGGATGAGGGGGAGAGGAAGGAGGGGGCTCAGTCTGGGAAGGCCTATTTATTTAACAGACTAATATATCGTATAAATAAATCGATTTAATAAATCGTACTTATTGAGCGCTTACTGTGTGCAGGGCACTGGACTAAGCGCTTGGGAAGGACAAGTTGGCAACATCTAGAGACGGTCCCTACCCGACAGTGGGCTCACAGTCTAGAAGACTAGAAGCAGCGTGGCTCGGTGGAAAAGAGCCCGGGCTTTGGAGTCAGAGGTCATGGGTTTGAATCCCAACACCGCAACATGTCTGCTGGGTGACCTTGGGCAAGTCACTCCACTTCTCTGGGCCTCAGTGACCTCATCTGGAAAATGGGGATGAAGACTGGGAGCCCCAAGGATCACCTTGGAACCTCCCCAGCGCTTAGAACGATGCTTGGCACATAGTAAGCGCTTAATAAATGCCACCATTATTATTAGTATTATTATTAAGCAGCGTGGCTCAGTGGAAAAGAGCCCGGGCTTTGGAGTCAGAGGCCATGGGTTCAAACCCCGGCTCCGCCAACTGTCAGCTGGGGGACTTTGGGCAACTCACTTCACTTCTCTGGGCCTCAGTTACCTCATCTGGAAAATGGGGATGAAGACTGTGAGCCCCACGGGGGCCAACCTCATCACCTTGTAACCTCCTCAGTGCTTAGAACAGTGCTTAGCACATAGTAAGCACTTAATAAATGCCGCCATTATTATTATTATTAAATGCCACCGCCATCATCATCATTATCAAGCAGCATGGCTCAGTGGAAAAGAGCCCGGGCTTTGGAGTCAGAGGTCATGGGTTCAAATCCCAGCTCCGCCACTTGTCAGCTGGGTGACTTTGGGCAACTCACTTCACTTCTCTGGGCCTCAGTTCCCTCATCTGTCAAATGGGGATGAAGACTGTGAGCCCCCCGTGGGACAACCTGATCACCTTGTAACCTCCCCAGTGCTTAGAACCGTGCTTAGCACGTAGTAAGCGCTTAATAAATGCCATTACTATTATTCTCTGGGCCTCAGTGACCTCACCTGGAAAATGGGGATGAAGACTGTGAGCCCCCGTGGGACAACCTGATCACCTTGTAACCTCCCCAGTGCTTAGAACGGTGCTTGGCACGTAGTAAGCGCTTAATAAATGCCATTATTATTATTCTCTGGGCCTCAGTGACCTCATCTGGAAAATGGGGATGAAGACTGTGAGCCCCTGTGGGACAACCTGATCACCCTGTAACCTCCCCAGCGCTTAGAACAGTGCTTGGCACCTAGTAAGCGCTTAATAAATGCCATTATTATTATTCTCTGGGCCTCAGTGACCTTACCTGTCAAATGGGGATGAAGACTGGGAGCCCCCCATGGGACAACCTGATCACCTTGTAACTTCCCCAGCGCTTAGAACAGTGCTTGGCACCTAGTAAGTGCTTAATAAATGCCATTATTATTCTTCTCTGGGCCTCAGTGACCTCACCTGTCAAATGGGGATGAAGACTGTGAGCCCCCCGTGGGACAACCCGATCATCTTGTAACCTCCCCAGCGCTTAAAACGGTGCTTGGCACCTAGTAAGTGCTTAATAAATGCCATTATTATTATTCTCTGGGCCTCAGTGACCTCACCTGTCAAATGGGGATGAAGACTGTGAGCCCCCCGTGGGACAAGCTGATCACCTTGTAACCTCCCCAGTGCTTAGAGCGGTGCTTGGCACGTAGTAAGCGCTTAATAAATGCCATTATTATTCTTCTCTGGGCCTCAGTGACCTCACCTGTCAAATGGGGATGAAGACTGTGAGCCCCCGTGGGACAACCTGATCACCCTGTAACCTCCCCAGCGCTTAGAACAGTGCTTTGCACATAGTAAGCGCTTAATAAATGCCATTATTATTATTCTCTGGGCCTCAGTGACCTCATCTGTAAAATGGGGATGAAGACTGTGAGCCCTACGAGGGACAAGCTGATCACCTTGTAACCTCCCCAGTGCTTAGAGCGGTGCTTGGCACCTAGTAAGTGCTTCATAAATGCCATTATTATTATTCTCTGGGCCTCAGTGACCTCACCTGTCAAATGGGGATGAAGACTGTGAGCCCCACGAGGGACAAGCTGATCACCTTGTAACCTCCCCAGCGCTTAGAGCGGTGCTTGGCACGTAGTAAGCGCTTAATAAATGCCATTATTATGATTATTATTAGAGGAGGAGAGGAGAAAGCGAGGGGTCGGGGCAGGCCGGGGCACGGAGGAGACGGGCGACCCGGCGGCCGTTCCCCAACTCACCCATGGTCCCGGAGCGGCGGTCCGCTTCGTCTCCCCGGGAATCTCGGCCCCACGCGATCCTGCAAAGACGCCGACAGGGAGATGTGGGACAGGACCCGCGCCTCTTCATCATCATCATCATCATCATCAAATCGTATTTATTGAGCGCTTACTATGTGCAGGGCACTGTACTAAGCGCTTGGGAAGTACAAATTGGCAACATCGAGAGACGGTCCCTACCCGACAGCGGGCTCACCGTCTAAAAGGGGGGGACGGAGAACAAAACCAAACGTACTAACAAAATAAAATAAATAGATTTCTTCCCACCCCCTCCTCCTCCGAACCTGCAGACCCCAAGGGGGGGACAAATAATAATGACGGCATTTATTAAGCGCTTACTATGTGCCAGGCACCGCTCTGAGCGCTTTACAAGGTGATCGGTTGTCCCACGGGGCGGCTCACAGTCTTCATCCCCATTTGACAGATGAGGAAACTGAGGCCCAGAGAAGGGAAGCGGCTCGCCCAAGGTCACGCGGCTGACTCGGGGGGCCGGCGTGCGGACGGACGGACGGACAAATCCAGGACCGTCAGTGTCCCCCGAGCACGGGCACCGCGCGGCTACTAGTCCAGTGCTCTGCACCATCATCATCATCATCATCCGTCGTATTTATTGAGCGCTTACTGTGTGCAGAGCACTGTACTAAGCGCTTGGGAAGGACAAATTGGCAACATATAGAGACGGTCTAAAAGCGCTCTGCACACGGTAAGCGCTCAATAAATACGGCTGAACGAATGAAGCGTCACGTTGAAGGTCCCGCAGCAGACCGTGAGCCCGCTGTCGGGTAGGGACCGTCCCTCTATGTTGCCAACTTGGACTTCCCAAGCGCTCAGTACAGTGCCCTGCACACAGTAAGCGCTCAATAAATACGGCTGAATGAATGGCGCAGCCGGAATTCGAACCCAGCTCCCGGGACTCCCAGCCCGCGGCGTTGTTCAGGAGGCGGCGCTGCTTCGGTCTGGGCCGGGAAGCGGCACGGCCAAGCGGGCAGAGCCCAGTCCTGGGAGAGTCCGAGGTTCTGGGTTCAAATCCTGGCTCCGCCACTTGTCTGCTGTGTGACCTTGGGCGAGTCGCTTCACTTCCCCGGGCCTCAGTTTCCTCATCTGGAAAACCGGGATGGAGACTGGGAGCCTCACCTGTTGCCAATCTGTACTTCCCAAGTGCTTAGTACAGCGCTCTGCACATAGTAAGCGCTCAATAAGTACGATTGATGATGATGATTTGCTGGTACCCACCCCGGCGCTTAGTACAGTGCCCGGCACGTAGTAAGCGCTTAACGAATGCCATTACTACTCTTCTTCTTCCAAGGGGCACCGAGTCAGCGGGCGAAGAAGCAGCGTGGCTCAGTGGAAGGAGCCCGGGCTTTGGAGTCGGAGGTCATGGGTTCGAATCCCGGCTCCGCCAACTGTCAGCCGGGTGACTTTGGGCAAGTCGCTTCACTTCTCTGGGCCTCAGTTCCCTCATCTGGAAAATGGGGATGAAGACTGGGAGCCCCCCGGGGGACAACCTGATCACCCTGTAACCTCCCCAGTGCTTAGAACAGTGCTTGGCACATAGTAAGCGCTTAATAAATGCCATTATTATTATAACAGACACACTCCTTGCTCCCAGCGACCTCACAGCTTGGAAGGGGAGTATTTAGTGAGCGCTCCCTGTGTGCAGAGCACTGCGCTAAGCGCTCGGGCCAGGATCCCACAACATTATCACAGACACACACTCCCTGCCCACAACGAGGAAGCAGCGTGGCTCAGGGGAGAGAGCCCGGGCTTTGGAGCCAGGGGTCATGGGTTCGAATCCCGGCTCGGCCAACTGTCAGCTGGGGGACTTTGGGCGAGTCACTTCACTTCTCCGGGCCTCAGTTCCCTCATCTGGAAAATGGGGATGAAGACTGGGAGCTCCACGTGGGACAACCTTGTAACCTCCCCAGCGCTTAGAACAGTGCTTGGCACATAGTAAGCGCTTAATAAATGCCATTGTTATTATAACAGACACACTCCCTTCTTACAGCCTGGAGGGGGAGTATTTACTGAGCGCTCCCTGTGTGCAGAGCACTGTACTAAGCGCTCGGGACAGGATCCCACAACATTAGAAGAGGCACACACCCTCCCTGCCCACAACGGCCTCACAGCCTGCAGGAGAAGGGGTATGTAGTGAGCGCTCCCCGCGTGCACAGCACTGTGCTAAGTGCTCGGGACGGGATCCCACAACATTAGAAGAGACACACCCTCCCTGCCCACAACGACCTCACAGCCTGCAGGAGAAGGAGTACTTAGTGAGCGCTCCCTGCGTGCAGAAGACTGTACTAAGCGCTCGAGAGGGGATCCCACAACATTAGAAGAGACACACACACTCCCTGCCCAAAACGACCTCACAGCCTGCTGGAGAAGGGAGTATTTAGTGAGCGCTCCCTGTGTTCACAGCACTGTACTAAGCGCTCAGGACAGGATCCCACATTAGAAGAGACACCCTCCCTGCCCACAACGACCTCACGGCCTGGAGGAGGAGGAGTATTTAGTGAGCGCTCCCTGAGTGCACAGCACTGTGCTAGGCGCTCGGGACAGGATCCCACAACATTATCACCACAGACACGCACACTCCCTGCCCACAACGACCTCACAGCCTGCGGGAGAAGGGGTATGTAGTGAGCGCTCCCCGTGTGTGCAGAGCACTGTACTAAGCGCTCGGGACAGGTTCCCACAACATTAGAAGAGACGCACCCTCCCTGCCCACAACGACCTCACAGCCTGCAGGAGCAGGAGTACTTAGTGAGCGCTCCCCGTGTGCACAGCACTGTACTAAGCGCTCGGGACAAGATCCCACAACATTATCACCACAGACACTCCCTGCTCACAGTGACCTCACAGCCTGGAGAAGGAGTACTTAGTGAGCGCTCCCCGCGTGCAGAGCACTGTACTAAGCGCTCGGGAGGGGATCCCACAACATTAGAGGAGACACACACACTCCCTGCCCACAACGGCCTCACAGCCTGCAGGAGAAGGGGTATGTAGTGAGCGCTCCCCGTGTGTGCAGAGCACTGTACTAAGCGCTCGGGACAGGATCCCACGACATTAGAAGAGACACACCCCTCCCTGCCACAACGACCTCACAGCCTACAGGAGAAGGAGTATGTAGTGAGCGCTCCCCGCGTGCGCAGAGCACTGTACTAAGCGCTTGGAAAAGGATCCCACAGCATTATCACCACAGACACATACTCCCTGCCCACAATGACCTCACAGCCTGCAGGAGAAGTACTTAGTGAGCGCTCCCTGCGTGCACAGCACTGTACTAAGCGCTCAGGACAGGATCCCACTTTAGAAGAGACACACCCCTCCCTGCCCACAACGACCTCACAGGCTGGAGCAGGAGTACTTAGTGAGCGCTCCCCGTGTGCAGAGCACTGTAGTAGGCGCTTGGAAAAGGATCCCACAATATTATCACCAGACACACACTCCTTGCCCACAACGACCTCACAGCCTGCAGAAGGGGTATTTAGTGAGCGCTCCCCGTGTGTGCAGAGCACTGTACTAAGCGCTCGGGACAGGACCCCACAACATTATCACCACAGACACACCCTCCCTGCCCACAACGACCTCACAGCCTGGAGCAGGAGTACTTAGTGAGCGCTCCCTGTGTGCAGAGCACTGTACTAAGCGCTCGGGAGAGGATCCCACAACATTAGAAGAGACACACCCTCCCTGCCCACAACGACCTCACAGCCTGGAGAAGCAGGGGTACTTAGTGAGCGCTCCCCGTGTGCACAGCACTGTACTAAGCGCTCGGGACAAGGTCCCACAACAGTATCACCACAGACACACACTCCCTGCTCACAACGACCTCACAGCCTGGAGAAGGAGTACTTAGTGAGCGCTCCCCGCGTGCAGAGCACTGTACTAAGCGCTCGGGAGAGGATCCCACAACATTAGAGGAGACACACACACTCCCTGCCCACAACGGCCTCACAGCCTGCAGGAGAAGGGGTATGTAGTGAGCGCTCCCCGTGTGTGCAGAGCACTGTGCTAAGCGCTCGGGACAGGATCCCACATCATTATTACCACAGACACACACTCCCTGCCTACAACGACCTCACAGCCTGGAGAAGGAGTACTTAGTGAGCGCTCCCCGCGTGCAGAGCACTGTACTAAGCGCTCGGAACAGGATCCCACAACATTAGAAGAGACGCACACTCCCTTCCCACAACGGCCTCACAGCCTGCGGGAGAAGGGGTACTTAGTGAGCGCTCCCCGTGTGTGCAGAGCACTGTACTAAGCGCCCGGGAGAGGATCCCACAACATTAGAAGAGACACACCCCTCCCTGCCCACAACGACCTCACAGCCTGCGGGAGCAGGAGTACTTAGTGAGCGCTCCCCGTGTGCACAGCACTGTACTAAGCGCTCGGGACAAGGTCCCACAACATTATCACCACAGACACACACTCCCTGCCCACAACGGCCTCACAGCCTGCAGGAGAAGGGGTACGTAGTGAGCGCTCCCCGCATGCAGAGCACTGTACTAAGCGCTCGGGACGGGATCCCACAACATTGGAAGAGACACACCCCTCCCTGCCCACAACGGCCCCACAGCCTGCAGGAGAAGGGGTACGTAGTGAGCGCTCCCCGCGTGCGCAGAGCACTGTACTAAGGGCTCGGGAGGGGATCCCACAACATTAGAAGAGACACACACTCCCTGCCCAAAACGACCTCACAGCCTGCGGGAGAAGGAGTATTTAGTGAGCGCTCCCCACGCGCAGAGCACTGTACTAGGCGCTCGGGAAAGGATCCCACAACATTATTACCACAGACACACCCTCCCTGCCCACAACGACCTAACAGCCTAGAGCAGGAGTACTTAGTGAGCGCTCCCCGTGTGCAGAGCACTGTACTAGGCGCTTGGAAAAGGATCCCACAACATTATCCCCACAGACACACACACTCCCTGCCCACAACGGCCTCAAAGCCTGCAGGAGAAAGGGTATGTAGTGAGCGCTCCCCGCGTGCAGAGCACTGTACTAGGCGCTCAGGAGGGGATCCCACAACATTAGAAGAGACACACGCACTCCCTGCCCACAACGACCTCACAGCCTGGAGCACGAGAAGGGGTACGTAGTGAGCGCTCCCCGTGTATACAGAGCACTGTACTAAGCGCTCGGGAGAGGATCCCACAACATTAGAAGAGTCACACCCTCCCTGCCCACAACGACCTCACAGCCTGCAGGAGAAGGAGCACTTAGTGAGCGCTCCCCGCGTGCAGAGCACTGTACTAGGCGCTCGGGACGGGATCCCACAACATTAGAAGAGACACACACTCCCTGCCCACAACGGCCTCACAGCCTGCAGGAGAAGGGGTACTTAGTGAGCGCTCCCCGTGTGTGCAGAGCACTGTACTAAGCGCCCGGGAGAGGATCCCACAACATTAGAAGAGACACACCCCTCCCTGCCCACAACGACCTCACAGCCTGCGGGAGCAGGAGTACTTAGTGAGCGCTCCCCGTGTGCACAGCACTGTACTAAGCGCTCGGGACAGGATCCCACAACATTAGAAGAGTCACACCCTCCCTGCCCACAATGACCACGCAGCCTGGAGCAGGAGTATTTAGTGAGCGCTCCCCGTGTGTGCAGAGCACTGTACTAAGCGCTCGGGACAGGATCCCACGTTAGAAGGGACACACAGTCCCTGCCCACAAGGACCTCACAGCCTGCAGGAGGAGCACTTAGTGAGCGCTCCCCGTGTGCAGAGCACTGTACTAGGCGCTCGGGAGGGGATCTCACAACATTAGAAGAGACACACCCCTCCCTGCCCACAACGGCCTCACAGCCTGCAGGAGACGGAGTATGTAGTGAGCGCTCCCCGCGTGCAGAGCACTGTGCTAGGCGCTCGGGACGGGATCCCACAGCATTATCACCACAGACACACCCTCCCTGCCCACAACGACCTCACAGCCTGGAAGAGGAGTATTTAATGAGCGCTCCCCGTGTGCAGAGCACTGTACTAAGCGCTCAGGAGGGGATCCCACAACATTAGAAGAGACACACCCTCCCTGCCCACAACGGCCTCACAGCCTGGAGCAGGAGTACTTAGTGAGCGCTCCCTGTGTGCAGAGCACTGTACTAAGCGCTCGAGGGGGATCCCACAACATTAGAAGAGACACACCCCTCCCTGCCCACAACGACCTCACAGCCTGCAGGAGAAGGGGTACGTAGTGAGCGCTCCCCGCGTGTGCAGAGCACTGTGCTAAGCGCTCGGAAGGGGATCCCACAGCATTAGAAAGGACACACCCCTCCCTGCCCACAACGACCCCACAGCCTGCAGGAGAAGGGGTACGTAGTGAGCGCTCCCCGCGTGCACAGCACTGTACTAAGCGCTCGGGACGGGATCCCACAGCATTATCACCACAGACACACCCTCCCCGCCCACAACGGCCTCACAGCCTGGAGGAGGAGTATTTAGTGAGCGCTCCCTGCGTGCAGAGCACTGTACTAAGCGCTCAGGAGGGGATCCCACGACATCAGAAGAGACACACCCTCCCTGCCCGTAACAGCCTCACAGCCTGGAGCGGGAGAAGGGGCACGTAGTGAGCGCCCCCCCGCGTGCGCAGAGCGCTGTACTGAGCGCTGAGGCGGCCCGGGCCTGAGGGGAGGCGGCGGGGGGAGGGGCTGCTGGACGCTGATTGGCTCCCGGGCGGCCAGCCCCCAGAAGCCCCCGCGCGGGGTGGCCAAGGGGGCCAAGGGGCCAAGGCCCGCGCGCGCCCCCGCGGACTGCGCGCTCCCGCGCCGCCGGGGTGGGGGGGGAGGGGGAAGGGGAGGAGGGGGAAGGGACGGACGACCGACCGACAAACCAACCGCCGCCTCCCAGGACCGGCCGCTCGCCCTCACGCCCCCACTTCCGGGAGGCCACCGGAAGTGCGTCACGCCCCCCGCCGGCGACCAATCAGGAGCCGCTTCCGGCCCCCTCCGCGGCCCGGCATGCAGCGCGCCGAGGCCGCCCGAGGGGGAGGCCGGAAGTGGCGCGGCCGCGGGGGATGCCGGGAAAGGGGGGGTGCCCTAGGGGCCGCCCCTCCGGCAGGGGGCGCCCGCACGGGCCCGGCGCTCAGTCCAAGCCTGCGCCCCATTAATACGAGGGAATTCGTTCGTTCATTCATCTGATCGATCGGGGCCGCCCCTCCGGCAGGGGGCGCCCGCACGGGCCCGGCGCTCAGTCCAAGCCTGCGCCCCATTAATACGAGGGAATTCGTTCGTTCATTCATCTGATCGATCAATCAATCAATCAATCAATCGTATTTATTGGGCGCTTACTACGTGCAGGGCACTGTACTAAACGCTTGGGAAGTACAAGTTGGCAACATATAGAGACGGTCCCTACCCAACAGTGGGCTCACAGTCTAGAAGAAGCGCTTACTACGTGCAGGGCACTGGACTAAGCGCTGAGGAAAGTACAATGTAATTATATATATATCATATATATGATGGCATTAATTAATTAATTAATTATTATTATTTATTCATTATTATTAAATATTTATTATTTTTAGACTGTGAGCCCACTGTTGGGTAGGGACCGTCTCTATATGTTGCCAATTTGTGCTTCCCAAGCGCTTAGTACAGTGCTCTGCACACAATAAGCGCTCAATAAATACGATTGATGATGATGATGATTAAGCGCTTACTATGTGCCAAGCACTGTTGCAAGCGCTGGGGAGGTTACAAGGTGATCAGGTTGAGCCACGGGGGGCTCGCAGTCTTCATCCCTGTTTTACAGATGAGGTCACTGAGGTACAGAGAATAATAATAATGGCATTTATTAAGCGCTTACTATGTGCCAAGCACTGTTCTAAGGGCTGGGGAGGTTACAAGGTGATCAGGTTGAGCCACAGGGGGCTCACAGGCTTCATCCCCATTTTACAGACGAGGGAACTGAGGTACAGAGAGGTGAAGTGACTTGCCCAAAGTCACACAGCTAATTGGAGTAGGTGAAGTAATTATAAAGAGGAACGGTTCCTGCCCACATAATAATAATAATAATAATAATAATAATAGTTTTTGTTAAGCGTTTACTATGCACCAAAGCACTGTTCTAAGTGCTGGGAGGGGTTACAAGGTGATCAGGTTGTCCCATGGGGGGCTCACAGTCTTCATCCCCATTTCACAGATGAGGCACCTGAGGCCCAGAGAAGTGAAGTGGCTTGACCAAAGTCATCCAGCTGACAAGTGACAGAGGCGGGATTAGAACCCATGACCTCTGACTCCCAAGCCCGGGCTCTTGTCACTGAGCCACGCTACGTCTCACATTGTCAGCCTGTCAGTCAGTCCATGGCATTTATTCATTCATGTGGCTCAGTCTCCCCCTTCTAGACCGTGAGCCCACTGTTGGGTAGGGACCGTCTCTGTATGTTGCCAACTTGGACTTCCCAAGCGCTTAGTACAGTGCTCTGCACACAGTAAGCGCTCAGCGCTTAGAACAGTGCTTTGCACATAGTAAGCGCTTAATAAATGCCATTAAAAAATACAATTGATTGATTGATTGGTATCTGGTACCTAGTGGATGAATAAAAGATGCAAGTCAGGGCAACGCAGAAGCACTTAGTACAGTGTATCAGCCGCCTCTCTGATCTCCCATCCTCCTGTCTCTCCCCGCTTCCATCTATGCTTCACTCTGCTGCCAGTCCCCAGTTTACAGATGAGGTCACTGAGGCCCAGAGATGTGAAGCGACTTGCCCCCTCCTCCCCCTCTCCATCCCCCCTGCCTTCCTCCTCCTCCTCATCATCAATCATATTTATTGAGCGCTTACTGCGTGCAGTAATGAGTCCCGATGAGTCCCCCCCAACTTCCTCCTTCCCTTCCCCACAGCACCTGTATATATGTATAGAAGTTTGTACGTATTTATTACTCTATTTTTTTTTACTTGTACATATCTATCCTATTTATTTTATTTTGTTAATATGTTTGGTTCTGTTCTCGGTCTCCCCCTTCTAGACTGTGAGCCCGCTGTTGGGTAGGGACCGTCTCTATGTGTTGCCAACTTGTGCTTCCCAAGCGCTTAGTCCAGTGCTCTGCACACAGGAAGCGCTCAATAAATACGATTGATTGATTGATTGCTTGCTCAAGGTCAAACAGCAGACACGTGGCGGTCTCACCTCCCCAACATCGCCAAGATGCGCCCTTTCCTCTCCATCCAAACCGCTCCCTTGCCGGTTCGATCTCTCATCCTCTCCCGACTGGCTGACTGCATCCGCCTCCTCTCTGATCTCCCATCCTCCTGTCTCTCCCCGCTTCACACCGCTGCCCGGATCGTCTTTGTGCAGAAATGCTCTGGGCCTGTCACTCCCCTCCTCAAAAATCCCCAGTGGGTGCCTGTTGACCTACGTATCAAGCAAAAACTCCTCACCCTGGGCTTCAAGGGCGTCCATCACCTCGCCCCCTCCCACCTCACCTCCCTTCTGTCCTTCTCCAGCCTAGGCCGCACCCTCCGCTCCTCCGCCGCTAATCTCCTCACCGGGCCTCGTTCTCCCCTTTCCCGCCGTCGACTCCTCCCGCCGTCCTCAAAAATCTCCAGTGGCTACCAATCAATCTGCGCATCAGGCAGAAACTCCTCACCCTGGGCTTCCAGGCTGTCCATCCATCCCCTGGCCCCCTCCTACCTCACCTCCCTTCTGTCCTTCTCCATCGCAGCCCGCACCCTCCACTCCTCCACCGCTAATCTCCTCACCGTACCTCGCTCTCGCCCGTCCCGCCATCGACCCCCGGCCCACGTCCTCCCCCGGGCCCGGAATGCCCCCAATCCCTCTGCCCACCCGCCAAGCTCGCTCTCTTCCTCCCTTCAAGGCCCTGCTGAGAGCTCACCTCCTCCAGGAGGCCTTCCCACACTCAGCCCCTTCCCTCCTCTCCCCCTCGTCCCCCTCTCCATCCCCCCATCTTACCTCCTTCCCTTCCCCACAGCACCTGTATATATGTATATATGGTTGTACATATTTATTACTCTATTTATTTATTTATTTATTTTACTTGTACATTTCTATCCTATTTATTTTATTTTGTTGGTATGTTTGGTTCTGTTCTCTGTCTCCCCCTTTTAGACTGTGAGCCCACTGTTGGGTAGGGACTGTCTCTATGTGTTGCCAATTTGTACTTCCCAAGCGCTTAGTACAGTGCTCTGCACACAGTAAGCGCTCAATAAATACGATTGATTGATTGATTGATTGACTCCCCGGCCCGGAATTCCCTCCCTCCTCACATCCGCCAAGCCGGCTCTCTTCCTCCCTTCAAATCCCTACTGAGCGCTCACCTCCTCCAGGAGGCCTTCCCACACTCAGCCCCCTTTTCCTCCGCTCCTCCTTCTCCCCTCCCCAGCAGAGAAGCAGCGTGGCTCAGTGGAAAGAGCCCGGGCTTTGGAGTCAGAGGTCATGGGTTCAAATCCCGGCTCCGTCACTTGTCAGCTGGGTGACTTTGGGCGAGTCACTTCACTTCTCTGGGCCTCAGTTCCCTCATCTGGAAAATGGGGATGAAGACTGGGAGCCCCCCAAGGGACAACCTGATCACCTTATAACCTCCCCGGCACTTAGAACAGTGCTTTGCACATAGTAAGCACTTAATAAATGCCATTATTATTATTATTATTATTATCACCTCCACTCCCTCCCTCTACTCTACCCTTCCCCTCCCCACAGCACCTATATGTATCTACAGTTCTATTTACAGTAATACTTGTTTACTTGTTTTGGTGTGTATATTCATTCATTCAATCGTATTTATCGAGCGCTTACTGTGTGCAGAGCACTGGACTAAGCGCTTGGAAAGTACAATTCGGCAACAAATGGGGACAATCCCTACCCGACAACGGGCTCTATAATTCTATTTATTTCTACTGATGCCTGCTTACTTGTTTCGCTGTCTGTCTCCCCCCTTCAAGACCGTGAGCCCAGTCGGGGCAGAAATTGTCTCTGATTAGAGAAGGAACGTGGCTCAGTGGAAAGAGCCTGGGATTTGGAGTCATTCATTCATTCATACATACGTATTTATTGAGCGCTTACTGTGTGCAGAGCACTGTACTAAGCGCTTGGGAAGTACAAATCGGCAACAGATAGAGACGGTCCCTACCCAACAGTGGGCTCACAGCCTAGAAGGGCGAGAGGGACAACAAAACAAAACAAGTAGACAGGTGTCAATGCCATCAGAAAAACAAGAATTGCATCTACATATCCCAAATAAATACAACTGAATGAATGAATGATCTCCCAAGCACTTAGTCAATTGTATTTATTGAGTGCTTACTGTGTGCAGTCAATAAATACAACTAAGTTCCAATCCCGGCTCTGCCAGTTCTCAGCTGTGTGACTTTGGGCGAGTCACTTCCCTTCTCTGGGCCTCAGTTACCTCATCTGGAAAATGGGGATTAAGACCGTGTTGTCCACTAGCGGACTTGACGTGACTGACTCCGTTTTGTGTATGCGGACAGTAGCCCTCCATTCTGTGCAGGCCGAGAGAACAACTCCTTTTCGTATTTTCTGCAAGGCTCAGCAACAGATATCTTCAAGGCCAGTAACAAGTATCTACGCAAGGCCACAGGGCAGATAACAACAACCTGCGCAAGGCAGTGAGACCAGAGAATAATGAGAATTTGTAACATCTCGTCGGGCCGAGTCGGATTCCTGAAATTCCTAATTCCCATGTCGCTGTAACTCAATAAAAGACACAGTGATGTTGGGATCGGGGCTGCTTGTCACTCGTCCCTCTCCCGGGAGGTGAACGGGCAGGTGGCCACTTTCCTTCTTTCCTGCTCTATCGGAACTCATGTCTCCGAGTCATCATCATCATCAATCGTATTTATTGAGCGCTTACTGTGTGCAGAGCACTGTACTAAGCGCTTGGGAAGTACAAATTGGCAACATATAGAGACAGTCCCTACCCAACAGTGGGCTCGCAGTCGAAAAGGGGGAGACGGAGAACAAAGCCAAACATACGAACAAAATAAAACAGGTATGCACAAGTAAACTAAATAAATAAATAGAGTAATAAATATGTACAAACATCATTTTTCCTCTCTGTGTCACCACCTTGGGTACAAGAACCCTGTGGCCGATTTACACCGAGTTAACCTATTTTGCACCCTACTTGTCGATAACAGACCGTGAGCCCCCCATGGGACAGCCTGATCACCTTGTAACCTTCCCAGAGCTTAGAACAGTGCTTTGCACATAGTAAGGGCTTAATCAATCAATCAATCGTATTTATTGAGCGCTTACTGTGTGCAGAGCACTGTACTAAGCGCTTGGGAAGTCCAAGTTGGCAACATAGAGAGACGGTACCTACCCAACAGTGGGCTCACAGTCTAAAAGGGGGAGACAGACAACAAAACCAAACATACTAACAAAATAAAATAAATAGAATAGATAGGTACAAGTAAAATAAATAAATAAATAAATAAATAGAGTAATAAATATGTACAAACATATATCCATATATACAGGTGCTGTGGGGAAGGGAAGGAGGTAAGATGGGGGGGATGGAGAGGGGGACGAGGGGGAGAGGAAGGAAGGGGCTCAGTCTGGGAAGGCCTCCTGGAGGAGGTGAGCTCTCAGTAGGGCCTTGTGTCTCTTTGCTGCTGAATTGTACTTTCCAAGCGCTTAGTTCAGTGCTCTGCACACAGTAAGCGCTCAATAAATACGATTGAATGAATGAATGAATGAATAATGGTCTCTGATGTGGGAGGGAATGGAAGTGCCGGGGGACGCGTGTGAGGGGGGAACGGAAGTGCACGGGGACACGTACGTGAGGGGGAACGGAAGTGCCGAGGGACTCATGTGAGGGGGACCGGAAGTTCCGAGGGACGCACGTGAAGGGGGACCGGAAGTGCTGTGAACGCACGTGAGGGGGGGACCGGAAGTGCCGTGAACGCACGTGAAGGGGGAACGGTAGTGTCGGGGGACAGGCACGAAGGGGAACGGAAGTGCCGAGGGACGCATGTGAGGGGGAACGGAAGTGCACGGCGACACGCACGTGAGGGGGAACGGAAGTGCTGAGGGACGCTTGTGAGGGGGGAAGGGAAGTGCACCTGGACAGGCACGAGGGGGAACGGAAGTGCCGAAGGACGCACGTGAGGGGGGGACCGGAAGTGCCGTGAAACGCACGTGAGGGGGGAACGGTAGTGTCGGGGGACAGGCACCAGGGGGACGCGCATGAGGGGGAACGGAAGTGCTGTGACGCACATGGGGGAACGGAAATGCCGAGGGACGGGCCTGAAGGAGAGCGGAAGTGATGGGAGACGGGCGTCAGGGGAACGGAAGTGCCAGGGGACGGGTGTGAAGGGGGACGGAAGTGCCGGGGACGCCCGTGCAGGCCCACTTCCGGCGTGCCTGCTGTCAGGGCCGGTGTTGGCGCGATGTTGCTGCGGGCGGCGTTGTTGGGTCGGAGCGGGTCCGGGCTCTGGGCCCGGGGGCCTCCGGCGGTAACGGCAGCAGCGGCCGCCGCCTCCGCCGCCATGTCGGGCCCAGGGCTGTGGGGCGCGGGGCGGAGGCCGCCGGCGGCGGCGACGGCGGGAGGAGCACGCGCCCTTCTCGGCCATCTTCGGAGGGACCCGGAACAGGTGCCACCCGGCCCCTCCCTTCCTCCCGCCCCGAGCGCATGCGCCGCTTGGTTCCACCCTCCCCGGTCTGGAGCGCATGCGCCACCCGGCCCCTCCCGCCCGCCCGCACCATGCGCATGCGCCGCTCTGTCCCTCCCTTACACCTCTAGCCCCGGGCGCATGCGCCGCCCGGCCCCTCCCTCTTGCAACGCTTGCGCGTGCGCCACTCGACCCCTCCCTCCTTCCGCCAGCCCCGAGCGCACGCGCCGCCTGATTTCCCTCCCTGGCCCGGAGCGCATGCGCCATCCGGCCCCTCCTGTCTCCAGCCCCATGCGCATGCACCACCCGGCCCCTCCCTCTCCTCCTCCAGCACCATGCGCGTGCGCCGCTCAGCCCCTCCCTTTCGCCTCTAGCCCCGGGCGCATGCGCCGCCCGGCCCCTCCCTCTTGCAGCGCGTGCGCCGCCCGGCCCCTCCCTCTTGCAGCGCGTGCGCCGCCCGGCCCCTCCCTCCTTCCGTCAGCCCCGAGCGCATGCGCCGCTTGGTTCCCCTCTCTGGCCTGGAGCGCATGCGCCATCCGGCCCATCCCTCCTCCAGCACCATGCGCATGCGCCGCTCAGCTCTTCCCTTCTACAGCCCCGGGCGCATGCGCCGCTCAGCTCCTCCCTCCTCCAGCCCCAGGCGCGTGCGCCACTCAGCCACTCCCTCCCCGAGCCCGCATGCGCTAAGCGGCTCGGCGCTACCAGGCATGCGCTGCCCTGCCCCGCCACCTCCCCATCCCACTCCGGGGCGCATGCGCCGTCCCGCTATTTCCCCCCCACCCCTCCTTCTCGGGGCGCATGCGCGCCCGCCCGTGGCGCCCCTTCATTCATTCATTCACTCCATCTTATTTATTGAGCACTTGCTGTGTGCAGAGCACTGTACTAAGCGCTTGGGAAACCCAAGTTGGCAACATCTAGAGACGGTCCCTACCCAACAACGGGCTCACAGACCAGCACTGCCCTAGTGACTACAGCCCGGGTTTGGGAGCCAGAGGTCCTGGGTTCTAATCCTGCCTCCGCCCCTTGTCAGCTGGGTGACCTTGGTCCAGTCACTTCACTTCTCTGGGCCTCAGCCCCCTCATAATAATAATAATAATGGCATTTGCTCATTCATTCATTCATTAAATTGTATTTATTGAGCACTTACTGTGTGCAGAGCACTGTACTAAGCGCCTGGGAAGTCCAAGTTGGCAACATCTAGGGACGGTCCCTACCCGACAACGGGCTCGCAGACCTGCACTGTCCTAGTGACTACAGCCCAGGCTTGGGAGCCAGAGGTCCTGGGTTCTAATCCCACCTCCGCCCCTTGTCAGCTGGGTAACCTTGGGCCAGTCAATTCACTTCTCTGGGCCTCAGCTCCTTCATAATAATAATAATGATAATGGCATTTGCTCATTCATTCATTCATTAAATTGTATTTATTGAGCACTTACTGTGTGCAGAGCACTGTACTAAGCGCTTGGGAAGTCCAAGTTGGCAACATCTAGAGATGGTCCCTACCCGACAACGGGCTCACAGGCCAGCACTGCCCTAGTGACTACAGCCCAGGCTTGGGAGCCAGAGGTCCTGGGTTCTAATCCCGCGTCCGCCCCTTGTCAGCTGGGTGACCTTGGGCCAGTCACTTCACTTCTCTGGACCTCAGCTCCCTCATAATAATAATAATAATGGCATTTGCTCATTCATTCATTCATTCCATCCTATTGTGCTCTTACTGTGTGCAGAGCACTGTACTAAGCGCTTGGGAAGTCCAAGTTGGCAACATCTAGAGATGGTCCCTACCCGACAACGGGCTCACAGGCCAGCACTGCCCTAGTGACTACAGCCCAGGCTTGGGAGCCAGAGGTCCTGGGTTCTAATCCCGCGTCCGCCCCTTGTCAGCTGGGTGACCTTGGGCCAGTCACTTCACTTCTCTGGACCTCAGCTCCCTCATAATAATAATAATAATGGCATTTGCTCATTCATTCATTCATTCCATCCTATTGTGCTCTTACTGTGTGCAGAGCACTGTACTAAGCGCTTGGGAAGTCCAAGTTGGCAACATCTAGAGATGGTCCCTACCCGACAACGGGCTCACAGGCCAGCACTGCCCTAGTGACTACAGCCCAGGCTTGGGAGCCAGAGGTCCTGGGTTCTAATCCCGTGTCCGCCCCTTGTCAGCTGGGTGACCTTGGGCCAGTCACTTCACTTCTCTGGGCCTCAGCTCCCTCATAATAATAATAATAATGGCATTTGCTCATTCATTCATTCATTCCATCCTATTGTGCTCTTACTGTGTGCAGAGCACTGTACTAAGCGCTTGGGAAACCCAAGTTGGCAACATCTAGAGATGGTCCCTACCCGACAACGGGCTCGCAGACCAGCACTGCCCTAGTGACTACAGCCCAGGCTTGGGAGCCAGAGGTCCTGAGTTCTAATCCCGCCTCTGCCCTTTGTCAGCTGGGTGACCTTGATCCAGTCACTTAACTTCTCTGGGCCTCAGCTCCCTCATAATAATAATAATAATAATGGCATTTGCTCATTCATTCATTCATTCCATCCTATTTATTGAGCGCTTACTGTGTGCAGAGCACTGTACTAAGCGCTTGGGAGAGGACAATATGGCAACAGAGAGAGACCACCCCCACCCGCCAGCGAGCTCACGGTCTCACACGGGGCGAGAGGGAACGTGCATTGAACCCCCATTTTGCAAACGAGGACAGGGCCAAGCCACTGGCCCAAGGTCACCCAGCCGGCCAGTGGAGGTGGCAGAATTTGAACCCAGACCTATTGGCTCTTGAGTCCGGGTGCTTTCCATCAGGCCACACTGCCCCTCTGCAGGCCCTAGAGAAGCAGCGTGGCTCAGTGGAAAGAGCCCGGGCTTTGGAGTCGGAGGTCATGGGTTCAAATCCCAGCTCTGCCAATTAATAATAATAATAACGATGGCATTTATTAAGCGCTTACTCTGTGCAAAGCACTGTTCTAAGCGCTGGGGAGGTTACAAGGTGATCAAGTTGTCCCACGGGGGCTCACAGTCTTAATCCCCATTTTACAGATGAGGTAACTGAGGCACCGAGAAGTTAAGTGTTAATATGTTTTGTTTTCCCCCTTCTAGACTGTGAGCCCACTGTCGGGTAGGGACCGTCTCTAGATGTTGCCAACTTGGACTTCCCAAGCGCTTAGTCCAGTGCTCTGCACACAGTAAGCGCTCAATAAATGCGATTGAATGAATGAATGAAAGTGACTTGCTTTAAGTCACACAGCTGACAAGTGGCAGAGTCGGGATTCGAACCCATGACCTCCGACTCCAAAGCCCGGGCTCTTTCCACTGAGCCGCGCTGCTTCTCTTGTCAGCTGGGTGACTTTGGGTGAGTCACGTCACTTCTCTGGGCCTCAGTTACCTCATCTCTAAAATGGGGATTAAGACTGTGAGCCCCCCGTGGGACAACCTGATCACCTTGTTTTCTCCCCAGTGCTCAGAACAGTGCTTGGCACATAGTAAGCGCTTAATAGACTGTGAGCCCACTGTTGGGTAGGGATCGTCTCTATATGTTGCCAACTTGGACTTCCCAAGCGCTTAGTCCAGTACTCTGCACACAGTAAGCGCTCAATAAATACGATTGATTGAATGAATGAATGAATAAATGCCATTATTATTATTATTATGATTCCGGCTTCCACCCCGGGCTCGTCTGGAGCCTCGGGAAAAAAATCCGGGGCATCCCATCCCCTCCACGGCATTTGCGCTTTACAAAACTAATTCCCTTCTTCCTGTGCAATCCATACACAGTCGCATGTCCTGTTTTTTAATGATTTTCCAATCGTACTGAGCGCTTCTTGCGTGCGGAACACTGTTGTAAGCGCTTGGGAGAGGACGCTCTTAATCCCCTCCGCCTCCCTGCCCTCGCTTCTGGGCTAAAGCCCGGCCCTTTCTGCGGGAATTTCCTCCCTTTCCGCAATCAGGGATCGTTCCCAGACCGACCCCTGCCTTCCCCGGAGGAAGCGAGACGGGGAGAAAAGCCATTTAATAATAATAGTGATGGCATCTGTTAAGCGCTTACTATGTGCGAAGCACCGTTCTAAGCGCTCGGGGGGGATACAAGGTGATCAGGTTGTCCCACGGGGGGCTCACAGTCTTCACCCCCATTTTTCAGATGAGGTCACTGAGGCCCAGAGAAGTGAAGTGACTTGCCCAAAGTCACACAGCTGACACTAATAATAATAATGATGATGGCATTTATTAAGCGCTTACTATGTGCGAAGCACCGCTCTAAGCGCTGGGGAGGTTACAAGGTGATCAGGTTGTCCCACGGGGGGCTCCCAGTCTTCACCCCCATTTTTCAGATGAGGTCACTGAGGCCCAGAGAAGTGAAGTGGCTTGCCCAAAGTCACCCAGCTGACAATAATAATAATGACGGCATTTATTAAGCGCTTATTATGTGCAAAGCATTGTTCTAAGCGCTGGGGAGGTTACAAGGTGATCAGGTTGTCCCACGGGGGGCTCCCAGTCTTTACCCCCATTTTTCAGATGAGGTCACTGAGGCCCAGAGAAGTGAAGTGACTTGCCCAAACTCTGACAATAATAATAATGGCGGCATTTATTAAGCGCTTATTATGTGCAAAGCTCTGTGCTAAGCGCTGGGGTGGTTCCAAGGTGATCAGGTTGTCCCGCGTGGGGCTCACAGTCTTCATCCCCATTTTTCAGATGAGGTCACTGAGGCCCAGAGAAGTGAAGTGACTTGCCCAAAGTCTGACAATAATAATAATGGCGGCATTTATTAAGCGCTTATTATGTGCAAAGCTCTGTGCTAAGCGCTGGGGTGGTTGCAAGGTGATCAGGTTGTCCCCCGGGGGGCTCACAGTCTTCATCCCCATTTGACAGACGAGGGAACCGAGGCCCAGAGAAGTGAAGTGACCGGTCCAAAGTCACCCAGCTGACAATTGGCGGAGCCGGGATTTGAACCCACGACCTCTGGCTCCCGAGCCGCTGAGCCACGCTGCTTCTCAGTGCTTCGCACATAGTAAGCGCTTAATAAATGCCATCATCATTATTATTATTATTCGTATGAGCCATTTGCTCAGGAACGGCGTCCTCGACGCCCGCCTCTGCCTCTCCCGCAGGCCCCGTCTTCTCTCCGGGTGGACGCCCGCAGCCTTCGCACCCAGACCCAGCCGGGGGACGGCGGAGACGGAAGGCTGATTTACAGCGGGAATCTGGGCCGAGCCGTGTTCGGTAGGTGGGAACCCGGAGGGCGGTCCTCCCCCTCTCCCTGCGGAGGGGTTAAGTGACTTGGCCAAGGTCACCCGGCATTCATTCATTCATTCCATCCTATTTATTGAGCGCTTACTGTGTGCAGAGCACTGGACTAAGCGCTTGGGAAGTCCAAGTTGGCAACATATGGAGACGGTCCCTACCCGACAGCGGGCTCACAGTCTAGAAGGGGGAGACAGACGACAAGACAAAACGTATTCACAAAATAGAATAAATATATACAAATAAAATAAATAGAGTAATAAATACGTACAAACATATATATACATTCATTCATCTGTTGCCGTCGGGCCACTCCGTCTCCCCAACGGGTCTCCAGGCCCGATTTCCGATCACTGGACGATGTCTGTCCGTCAGGTGGTCGTATTTCTTGAGCACTTGTGGCCCAGTGGAAAGAGCCCGGGCTTTGGAGTCGGAGGTCGTGGGTTCAAATCCCGGCTCCGCCAGTTGTCAGCTGGGTGACCATGGGCAAGTCACTTCGCTTCTCTGGGCCTCAGTGACCTCATCTGGAAAATGGGGATGAAGACTGTGAGCCCCACACGGCACAATCTGATCACCTTGTGTGTGCTTTGCACATAGTAAGCGCTTAACAAATGCCATCATCATCATTATTATTATTATGTGCAGAGCACTGGCCTCATTCATTCATTCATTCAGTCATTCATTCAATCGTATTTATTGAGCGCTTACTGTGTGCAGAGCACTGGACTAAGGGCTTGGGAAGTCCAAGTTGGCAACATCTAGAGACGGTCCCTACCCGACAGCGGGCTCACAGTCTAGAAGTCTAGAAGGCTGATAACCGGCGGAGCCGGGATTTGAACCCATGACCTCCGACTCCAAAGCCTGGGCTCTTTCCACCGAGCCACGCTGTAATAATAAATAAATAATATAAACAATATTACAATATATATTTATAATACATGCGCATGATAAATACATAATATAATAATATATGTTTGTGATAATATAATATAAGTAATAATAAATCGTATTTATTGAATACGATTGAATGAATGAATTGTAACCTCCCCAGCGCTTAGAACAGTGCTTTGCACATAGTAAGCACTTTATAAATGCCATTATTATTATTATTATTATTATTATTATTATAATGACGATGCCGAGTAACCGGTCCTGGCTCTCTTCTCTCCCGTAGGCATGAAGTTTCCTCCGACTCCAAAGCCTGGGCTCTTTCCACTGAGCCACGCTGTCATAATAAATACATACAATAAATAAATAATAGAAATAATATTACAATACACATTCATAATAATAAATAAATAATATAACAATATATGACATATATATATATTTAATAATATAAATAAATAATAATAAATCGTATTTATTGAATACAATTGACTGAATGAATTGTAACCTCCCCAGTGCTTCAAACAGTGCTTTGCACATAGTAAGCGCTTTATGAATGCTATTATTATTATTATTACTGTTATTATCATTATTATGATGATGATGATGATGATGATGCCGAGTAACCGGTCCTGGCCCTCTTCTCTCCCGTAGACGTGAAGTTTCCTCCGACTCCAAAGCCTGGGTTCTTTCCATTGAGCCACGCTGTAATAATAAATACGTATAATAAATAAATCATATAATAATATATATTTATAATAATAAATACGTATAATATGTATATATATATAAATATAATAGTATAAATAAATAATAATCATATTATAATGACGATGCCGAGTAACCGGTCCTGGCCCTCTTCTCTCCCGCAGGCGTGAAGTTTGCTCCGACTCCAAAGCCCAGGCTCTTTCCACTGAGCCACGCTGTAATAATAAATAAACCATATTATAATATATATTTATAATAATAAGTACGTATAACAAATACATAGTATATATATGATAGTATTCATAAATAATAATAAATCATATTATAATGGCGATGCCGAGTAACCGGTCCTGGCCCTCTTCTCTCCCGCAGGCGTGAAGTTTCCTCCGACTCCAAAGCCCGGGCTCTTTCTATTGAGCCACGCTGTAATAATAAATATGTATAATAAATAAATCACATAATAATATATATAATAATAAACACATATAATAAATAAATAATATAATAATATATATATAATAGTATAAATAAATAATAACAAATAGTATTTATTGCATACGATTGAATGAATGAATGAATGGTAACCTCCCCAGCGCTTCGAACAGTGCTATGCACATAGTAAGTGCTTTATAAATGCCATTATTATTAT
This sequence comes from Tachyglossus aculeatus, assembly GCF_015852505.1. Lineage (NCBI taxonomy): Eukaryota > Metazoa > Chordata > Mammalia > Monotremata > Tachyglossidae > Tachyglossus > Tachyglossus aculeatus. The sequence continues at coordinate 25,337,346 of NC_052090.1, forward strand.
TATTATTATTATTATTATTATTACTATTATTATTATTATGCCGAGTAACCGGTCCTGGCCCTCTTCTCTCCCGCAGGCGTGAAATTTCCCCCAACTCCAAAGCCCGGGCTCTTTCCACTGACCCACGCTGTAATAATAAATAAATCATATAATAATATATATTTATAATAATAAACATGTATAATAAATACATAATATATATAATAGTATACATAAATAATAATAAATCATATTGAGGATGCCGAGTAACCGGTCCTGGCCCTCTTCTCTCCCGCAGGCGTGAAGTTTCCTCCGACTCCAAAGCCCGGGCTCTTCCCACTGAGCCACGCTGTAATAATAAATACATATAATAAACACATAATATTATGATGTATATTGATAATAATAAATACATATAATAAATAATATAATAAGACTCCATATTTATAATAGTATAAATAATAACAAATTGTATTTATTGAATACGATTGAATGAATGAATGAATGAATGAATGAATGGTAACCTCCCCAGTGCTTCTAACAGTGCTGTGCACCTAGTAAGCGCTTCATAAATGCCATTATTATTATTATTATTATTATTATTATTATTATTATTATTATTATTATTACTATGACGATGCCGAGTAACTGGTCCTGGCCCTCTTCTCTCCCACAGGCGTGAAATTTCCCCCAACTCCAAAGCCCGGGCTCTTTCCACTGAGCCACGCTGTAATAATAAATAAATCATATAATAATATATATTTATAATAATAAATACATACAATAAATACATAATATATATGTAATAGTATACATAAATAATAATACATCATATTGACGATGCCGAGTAACCGGTCCTGGCCCTCTTCTCTCCCGCAGGCGTGAAGTTTCCTCCGACTCCAAAGCCCGGGCTCTTTCCACTGAGCCATGCTGTAATAATAAATAAATCATATAATAATATATATTTATAATAATAAATACGTATAACAAATACATAATATATATATAATAGTATACATAAATAATAATAAATCATATTATAATGACGATGCCGAGTAACTGGTCCTGGCCCTCTTCTCTCCCGCAGGCGTGAAGTTTCCTCCGACTCCAAAGCCTGGGGTCTTTCCATTGAGCCACGCTGTAATAATAAATATGTATAATAAATAAATCATATAATAATATATATCTATAATAATAAATACGTATAATATATATATATATATATAGTATAAATAAATAATAATCATATTATAATGACAATGCCGAGTAACCGGTCCTGGCCCTCATCTCTCCTGCAGGCGTGAAGTTTGCTCCTACTCCAAAGCCCGGGCTCTTCCCACCGAGCCACACTGTAATAATAAATAAATCATATAATAATATATATTTATAATAATAAATACGTATAATAAATACATATTATATATATAATAGTATGCATAAATAATAATAAATCATATTATAATGAAGATGCCAAGTAACCGATCCTGGCCCTCTTCTCTCCCGCAGGCGTGAAGTTTCCTCCGACTCCAAAGCCCGGGCTCTTCCCACTGAGCCACGCTGTAATAATAAATACGTATAATAAATAAATAATATTATAATATATTCATAACAACAAATACATATAATAAATAAGTAATATAATATACGTACATTTATAATAGTAAAAATAAATAATTGTATTTATTGAATACGATTGAATGAATGAATGGTAACCTCCCCAGTGCTTCGAACAGTGCCGTGCACCTAGTAAGCGCTTTATAAATGCTATTATTATTATTATTGTTTATAGTGATGATGCCGAGTAACCGGTCCGGCCCTCTTCTGTCCCGCAGGCGTGAAGTTCTTCTCGTACTCCAGCAGCGCGGCGGGGCTGGCCCTGCTGCCCTACATCTTCTCGCAGGTGAGCGCGGAGCCGAGCGGCCTGCCCGCGAAGGTGGCCCTGTCCGTCGTGGCGGGGGTCTTCACGCTGACCACCCCGGTCCTCCTGCACCTGGTCACCAGGGGCTACGTCCTGCGCCTCTACCACGCGGCCGAGACGGACACGTACACGGCCGTCACCTACAGTGCCCTCCTGGCGGAGAAGCGGACCGTCTTCCGCCGGGCCGACGTGCGCGTCCCCGAGCTGCGCAACCTGTTCACCTCCTTCTACGCCAAGACCCAGTCCATGTTGGTCAATCCCGCCCTCTTCCCCCTCGCCCGGGACTACGACCACCTCATGGGGTACGACGAGCCCCCCGCTCCCCACGGGGAACCGGGGGCCGGAGGAGGCCTATAGGGACCGAGAACGACCTACCTATAAGGGCCGGGGGCGGCCTATAGGGGCCGGGGGCGGCCGGCGCGCTCGTCCCAAAGAAAATAAAACGCTCCCCTTCTGGAAAGATGCGTGTAATAATAATAATAGCACTAATAATGGCGTTTAGGAGGCGCCTACTACATGCAAAGCACCGTTCTGAGCGCGCCTGAGGTCACACAGCAATCAATCAATCGTATTTATTGAGCGCTTACTGTGTGCAGAGCACTGCACTAAGCGCTTGGGAAGTCCAAGTTGGCAACATCTAGAGACGGTCCCTACCCAACAGTGGGCTCACAGTCTGGGATTCAAACCCATGACCTTAGTACAGTGCTCAAGCGCTTAGTCCGGTGCTCTGCACACAGTAAGCGCTCAATAAATGCGATTGAATGAATGAACGACCTCTGACTCCAAAGCCCGGGCTCTTTCCACTGAAACACGCTGCTTCTCCAGGTAGAGACGGCCCCTCCCCAACTCCGGGCTCCCTGGATTAAAATACCTTTAAAATAACAAATACCATAGTTATTATTAATAGTTGTACTTCCCAAGCTCTTAGTCTAGTGCTCTGCACACAGTAAGCGCTCAATAAATACGATTGAATGAATGAATAAATGAATAACAGCATTTATTAAGTGCTTACTACACACAAAGCACTGTTCTAAGCGTGCCTGAGGTCACACAGCAGACATGTGGGGGAGCTGGGATTCGAACCCATGACCTTAGTGCAGTGCTCAAGCGCTTAGTCCAGTGCCCTGCACACAGTAAGCGCTCAATAAATGCGATTGAATGAATGAACGACCTCTGACTCCAAAGCCCGGGCTCTTTCCACTGAGCCAGGCTGCTTCTCTAGATAGATAGAGCCGGCCCCTCCCCAACACCGGGCTCCCTGGATTAAAATACCTTTAAAATAACAAATACCATAGTTATTATTAATAGTTGTACTTCCCAAGCTCTTAGTCTAGTGCTCTGCACACAGTAAGCGCTCAATAAATACGATCGAATGAATGAAGGAATAATGGCATTTATTAAGCGCTTACTACATGCAAAGCACTGTTCTAAGCGTGACTGAGGTCACACAGCAGACGTGGGGGAGCTGGGATTTGAACCCATGACCTTAGTACAGTGCTCAAGCGCTTAGTCCAGTGCTCTGCACACAGTAAGAGCTCAATAAATACGATTGAATGAATGAATGACCTCTGACTCCAAAGCCCGAGCTCTTTCCACTGAGCCCCGCTGCTTCTCTAGATAGATAGAGCTGGCCCCTCCCCAACAGCGGGCTCCCAGGATTAAAATACCTATAAAATAACAAATACCATAGTTATTATTAATAGTTGTACTTCCCAAGTGCTTAGTACAGTGCTCTGCACACAGTAAGCGCTCAATAAATACGATTGATTGAATGAATGAATGAATAACGGTGTTTATTAAGCACTTACTACATGCAAAGCAATGTTCTAAGCGTGCCTGAGGTCACACAGCAGACATGTGGGGGAGCTGGGATTCGAACCCATGACCTCTGACTCCAAAGCCCGGGCTCTTTCCACTGAGCCCCGCTGCTTCTCTGTGCATGTAATAATAATAATAACAGTGTTGGTATTTGTTAAGCGCTTACTATGTGCAAAGCACTGTTCTAAGCGCTGAGGTAGATACAAGGTCATCAGATTGTCCCCCGTGGGGCTCACAGTCTTAATCCCCATTTTCCAGATGAGGGAACTGAGGCCAATTGACTTTGGGCCAGTCACTTCACTTCTCTGTGCCTCAGTTACCTCATCTGGAAAATGGGGATGAAGACTGTGAGCCCCCCTTGGGACAACCTGATCACCTGATTGTCTGATGCGGGACCTTCTCTGAGCCTCAGTTATCTGGAAAATGGGGATGAAGACCGTGAGCCCCCCCCCCCCCCGCCCCCCCACTGAAGAACTCTTATCATTTCCCCCAGCGCTTAGAACAGTGCTTGGCATATAGTAAGCGCTTAATAAATACCGTCATTATTATGTCCGATCATTTTATTATGTCCAATCATTCACTCATCCAATTGTATTTATTGCCAACTTGTACTTCCCAAGCGCTAAGTCCAGTGCTCTGCACACAGTAAGTGCTCAATAAATACGATTGAATGAATGAATTTATTAATAACAATAATGATGGCATTTATTAAGCACTTACTATGTGCTGAGCACCGTTCTAAGCGCTGGGGGAGATACAAGGTGATCAGCTTGTCCCACATGGGGCTCACAGTCTTCACCCCCATTTTCTAGATGAGGGAACTGAGGCCCAGAGAATAATAATAATAATGATGATGATGGCATTTATTAAGCGCTTACTATGTGCTGAGCACTGTTCTAAGCGCTGGGGGAGATACAAGGTGATCAGCTTGTCCCACATGGGGCTCACAGTCTTCACCCCCATTTTCTAGATGAGGGAACTGAGGCCCAGAGAATAATAATAATAATGATGATGGCATTTATTAAGCGCTTACTATGTGCCAAGCACTGTTCTAAGCGCTGGGGAGGTTACAAGGTGATCAGGTTGTCCCACGGGGGGCTCACGGTTTTAATCCCCATTTGACAGATTTGTTGAGCGCTTACTGTGTGCAGAGCACTGTACTAAGCGCTTGGGAAGTCCAAGTTGGCAACGTCTAGAGACGATCCCTACCCAACAACAGGCTCACAGTCTAGAAGGGGGAGACGGACGACAACACAAAACAAGTAGGTGTCAAAACCGTCAGAATAAATGAAATTAGAGCTATAACTCTAGAGCCACATTCATTCATTCATTCAATCGTATTTATTGAGCGCTTACTGTGTGCAGAGCCCTGTACTAAGCGCTTATAATAATAATATATTATATAATAATAATGTTTTGTTGTCTGTCTCCCCCTTCTAGACTGTGATCCCACTGTCGGGTAGGGACCGTCTCTAGATGTTACCGACTTGGACTTCCCAAGCGCTTAGTCCGGTGCTCTGCACACAGTAAGCGCTCGGTAAATACGATTGATTATATCTATTCTATTTATTCTATCTATTTATTTTATTTTGTTAGTATGTTTGGTTTTGTTCTCTGTCTCCCCTTTTAGACTGTGAGCCCGCTGTTGGGTAGGGACCGTCTCTAGATGTTGCCGACTTGGATTTCCCAAGCGCTTAGTACAGTGCTCTGCACACAGTAAGCGCTCAATAAATACGATTGATTGATTGATTGATTGATTGATTATATGACCTTGTAACCCCCCCCAGCGCTTAGAAACAGGGCCTGGCACAGAGTTAACCGTTCAACAGATACCATTTTTACAAAATAACAGCAGCGCGGCCACGAATCGGTTTTTCGGCCAGGGCCCTCGCCCGGGACACCTGGAAAACGTGAGGGAATAGAAAAGTTTTCTATTTCTCCGAGAAATGGAGCGACAGCTGCTCCGTCACCCATCCGCTCGTGTCTCCTACCGGTAAAATTCCCGTTCTCCGCCCACTCCCATCCATCAGGATTGCGTTTCTGGGAACAAAATTCATCACTCGCTGCCCTCAAAACCCTCCTACGGCCTCCAACTCCCCCAGTCCCATCCACGATCATTTCCTCGGCACCGAAGTGGCGTTTATCAGTGGAAATCAATCAGTCGTATTTATTGAGCGCTTACTGTGTGCAGAGCACTGGACTAAGCGCTTGGGAAGGACAAGTCGGCAACATACGATTCTAATCCTGACTCTGCCCCCAGCTTGTTGTGTGACCTTGGCCAGGTCACTTCATTTCTCTGGGCCCCGGTTCCCTCATCTTGAAAATAATAATAATCATGGTTCCCTCATCTGGAAAATAATAATAATCATGGTTCCCTCATCTGGAAAACGATAATAATCATGGTGGCATTTATTAAGCGCTTACTATGTGCAAAGCACCGTTCTAAGCGCTGGGGAGGTTACAAGGGGATCAGTTTGTCCCACGGGGGGCTCACAGTCTTCATCCCCATTTTCCAGATGAGGGAACTGAGGCCCAGAGAAGTGAAGTGACTTGCCCAAAGTCACCCAGCTGATAAGTGGCAGGGACAGGATTCGAACCCACGACCTCTGGCTCCCAAGCCCGGGCTCTTTCCACTGAGTCACGCTGCTTCTCTACATGTTTATATATAGATAATGATAATGATAATGGTATTTGTTAAGCGCTTACTATGTGCAAAGCACCGTTTTAAGCGCTGGGGAGGTTACAAGGGGATCAGTTTGTCCCACGGGGGGCTCGCAGTCTTCATCCCCATTTTCCAGATGAGGGAACTGAGGCCCAGAGAAGTGAAGTGACTTGCCCAAAGTCACCCAGCTGATAAGTGGCAGAGCCGGGATTCGAACCCACGACCTCTGGCTCCCAAGCCCGGGCTCTTTCCACTGAGTCACGCTGCTTCTCTACATGTTTATATATAGATAATGATAATGATAATGGTATTTGTTAAGCGCTTACTATGTGCAAAGCACCGTTCTAAGCGCTGGGGAGGTTCCAAGGGGATCAGGTTGTCCCGCGGGGGGCTCCCAATCTTCATCCCCATTTTCCAGATGAGGGAACTGAGGCACAGAGAATCAATCAATCAATCAATCAATCGTATTTATTGAGCGCCTTCTGTGTGCAGAGCACTGTACTAAGCGCTTGGGAAGTACAAATTGGCAACATCTAGAGACGGTCCCTACCCAACTGCGGGCTCACAGTCTAGAAGGGGGAGACAGAACAAAACCAAACATATTAACAAAATAAAATAAATAGAATAGATATGGACAAGCAAAATAAATAGAGTAATGAATACATACAAATGCGTGGCTCAGTGGAAAGAGCCCGGGCTTTGGAGTCAGAAGTCATGGGTTCAAATCCTGACAAGAAGTGACTTGCCCAAAATCACCCAGCTGACAGTCGGCGGAGCCGGGATTTGAAATGGGGGTTAAGAATGTGAACCCCATGTGGGAAGGGGACTGAGTCCAACCCGATTTGCTCGAATCCACCACAGTGCTTAGAACAGTGCCTGGCACATAGTAAGCGCTCAACAAATACCACGGTTACTATTATTATTACCTTGGAAATTTGATCAGCAAGAGGCAGTCCCTACTCCGTAGGTGTATAGGTGACTATTCCATTAAACGTGCCAATTCTCTTGTATTGTCCTCTCCCAAGCGCTTATTACAGTGCCCTCCACATAATAATAATAATAATGGCATTTATAAAGCGCTCACTATGTGCAAAGCACTGTTCTAAGCGCTGGATAGTAAGAACTCAATAAATACCATCGATTGTTGGATTGATTGAGAGTCAACCGATGGAGGGTGGAAGGGAAGCAGAGTGGTCTAATGGTTAGAGCCCGGGCCTGGGCGTCCGAAGGACGTGGGTTCTAATCCCGGCTCCGCCGCGGGTCGGCTGGGTGACCTTGGGTAAGTCACTTCACTCCTCTGGGCCTCTGTTCCCTCATCTGCAAAATGGGGATGAAGACAGTGAGCCCCACGTCCCCAGGGACAGGGACTGTGTCCAAACTGGTTAGCTGGGCTCTGCCCCGGCATTTAGTACAGTGCCTGGCATGTAGTAAGCGCTTAACAAATACCATTAAAAAAAAAAAAAAGGCCTGCATGAGAGTTTAAGACCGTGGCCTTTGATTTTCCCAAATCTGGGTCTGGTGCCTGGCATATAGTGAGCCACGGGGGGCTCACAGTCTTCTTCCCCATTTTTCAGATGAGGTCACTGAGGCCCAGAGAAGTGATGTGACTTGCCCAAAGTCATCCAGCTGACAATAATAATAATAATAATGGTGGCATTTATTAAGTGCTTACTATGTTCAAAGCACTGTTCTAAGCGCTGAGGGGATTACAAGGTGATCAAGTTGTCCCATGAGGGGCTCACAGTCTTCATCCCCATTTTCCAGATGAGGGAACTGAGGCCCAGAGAAGTGAGGTGACTTGCCCAAAGTCACCCAGCCGACAATATTAATAATAATAATGGTGGCATTTATTAAGTGCTTATTCTGTGCAAAGCACTGTTCTAAGCGCTGAGGGGGATACAAGGTGATCAGGTTGTCCCACGGGGGGGGCTCACATTAATCCCCATTTTCCAAATGAGGTCACTGAGGCCCAGAGAAGTGATGTGACTTGCCCAAAGTCATATAGCCGACAATAATAATAATAATAATGGTGGCATTTATTAAGTGCTTATTCTGTGCAAAGCACTGTTCTAAGCGCTGAGGGGGATACAAGGTGATCAGGTTGTCCCACGGGGGGCTCACAGTCTTCATCCCCATTTTCCAGATGAGGTCACTGAGGCCCAGAGAAGTGACATGACTTGCCCAAAGTCACCCAGCCAACAATAATAATAATAATGGTGGCATTTATTAAGTGCTTACTCTGTGCAAAGCACTGTTCTAAGCGCTGGGGAGGTTACAAGGTGATCAGGTTGTCTCACGAGGGGCTCGCAGTCTTCATCCCCATTTTCCAGATGAGGGAACTGAGGCCCAAAGAAGTGAAGTGACTTGCCCAAAGTCACCCAGCCGACAATAATAATAATAATAATGGTGGCATTTATTAAGTGCTTACTATGTGCAAAGCACCGTTCTAAGCGCTGGGGAGGTTACAAAGTGATCGGGTTGTCCCACGGGGGGCTCACATTCATCCCCATTTTCCAGATGAGGTCACTGAGGCCCAGACAAGTGACGTGACCTGCCCAAAGTCACCCAGCCGACAATAATAATAATGATGGTGGCATTTATTAAGTGCTTACTCTGTGCAAAGCACCGTTCTAAGCGTTGAGGGGGATACAAGGTGATCAGGTTGTCCCACGAGGGGCTCACAGTCTTCATCCCCATTTTCCAGATGAGGTCACTGAGGCCTAGAGAAGGGAAGTGACTTGCCCAAAGTCACCCAGCCAACAATAATAATAATAATGGTGGCATTTATTAAGTGCTTACTCTGTGCAAAGCACCGTTCTAAGCGCTGAGGGGGTTACAAGGTGATCAGGTTGTCCCACGGGGCGGCTCACATTAATCCCCATTTTCCAGATGAGGTCACTGAGGCCCAGAGAAGTGACATGACTTGCCCAAAGTCACCCAGCCGACCAGCGGCGAAGCCGGGATTGGAACCCACGGCCTCCGACTCCGAAGCCCGGGCTCTTTCCACTGGGCCACGCTGCTTCGTAGTAAGCGCTTAACCAACGCCACCCTTATTATGATTACTAATAATTATTAATATTATAAATATTAATTATTTCGTCATTGGAAAGCCCCCCCTCCAACGGATAAAGCCAAAAACAAGAAGCTGGAAGCCCAGTGAGGTGGAAAGGGCTCAGAAAAGAGGAAATAGAGGAGGGGAAATCATGTGATTGTTGTGGAGTCCAACTTTTCCCCGCTGTCCGAGAGGGCCGAGCGGAGGAGCTGGTGGTGTTTCTGGGGTGGGGGGCTTGGGAAGCCCCTCGCCATGTTTCCACTCTTCCTCTGGACGGCCCTGCTGGGGTCCGCAGCCCTCGAAGGCCCGGAGAGCCGGCTCCTCTGCACCTCGCCGGACCTGTCCATCTCCTACTCCTTCTGCGGTGGGTCGGATTCGCCCCCGGACCCCCGGACGCGGGTGGGGGGCTCCCCTCCTCCTGGCCTGGTGGCATCAGGGGATCTGGGTTCTAATCCAGCTGCTGGGAGACCTCGGCCCGGTCACTTCTTCTGCGCCTCTCAGTGACCTCATCTGGAAAATTCACGCATTCAATCGTATTTATGGAGCGCTTACTGTGTGCAGAGCACTGGACTAAGCACTTGGGAAGTCCAAGTCGGCGGTGCTTTGCACATTCATTCATTCAATCGTATTTATTGAGCGCTTACTGTGTGCAGAGCACTGGACTAAGCGCTTGGGAAGAACAAGTTGGCAACATATAGAGACAGTCTTTACCCCACAGTGGGCTAGTTCAATCAATCAATCAATTGTATTTATTGAGCGCTTACTGTGTGCAGAGCACTGGACTAAGCGCTTGGGAAGTCCAAGTTGGCAACATCCAGAGGCGGTCCCTACCCAACATTCATTCATTCAATCATATTTATTGAGCGCTTACTGTGTGCAGAGCACTGGACTAAGCGCTTGGGAAATCCAAGTTGGCAACATCTGGAGACGGTCCCTACCCAACATTCATTCATTCAATCGTATTTATTGAGCGCTTACTGTGTGCAGAGCACTGGACTAAGCGCTTGGGAAGCCCAAGTTGGCAACATCTAGAGGCAGTCCCTACCCGACATTCATTCATTCAATCGTATTTATTGAGCGCTTACTGTGTGCAGAGCACTGGACTAAGCGCTTGGGAAGCCCAAGTTGGCAACATCTAGAGCCGGTCCCTACCCGACATTCATTCATTCAATCATATTTATTGAGCGCTTTGGGGTGGGACGGGGAAAGAACAAAGGGATAAATACAATTACAGATTCCAGAATGACAATACAAATACAATTACAATTACAGATATGTACATTGGCTCCGCCAATTGACAGCTGTGGGACTTTGGGCGAGTCACTTCACTTCTCTGGGCCTCAGTTCCCTCCTCTGTAAAATGGGGATGAAGACTGGGAGCCCCCCGTGGGGCAACCTGATCCCCTTGTAACCTCCCCAGCACTTAGAACAGTGCTTTGCACATAGTAAGTGCTTAATAAATGCCATTATTATTTATTATTATTTATTTATTATTATTTATTATTTGAGCACTATGCAGAATTACAGAATTACAACCTCCCCAGCGCTTAGAACAGTGCTTTGCACATAGTAAGCGCTTAATAAATGCCATTATTAATTATTATTTATTATTATTATTATTTATTTGATCACTATACAGAATTACAGAATTACAACCTCCCCAGCGCTTAGAACAGTGCTTTGCACGTAGTAAGCGCTTAATAAATGTCATTATTTATTATTATTAATATCATTTATTATTATTATTTATTATCTGAGCACTATACAGAATTATAGAATTGCAACCTCCCCAGCACTTAGAACATTGCTTTGCACCTAGTAAGTGCTTAATAAAAGCCACCATTATTTATTATTATTATTTATTTGAGCATTGTACTAAGCGCTTGAAAGGACATAAGCGCTTTGGGCTGGGTGGGGGGGAAGAACAAAGGGATAAATACAATTACAGATTCCAGAATGACAATACAAATACAATTACAATCACAGATATGTACATTGGCTCCGCCAATTGTCAGCTGTGGGACTTTGGGCGAGTCACTTCACTTCTCTGGGCCTCAGTTCCCTCCTCTGTAAAATGGGGATGAAGACTGGGAGCCCCCCGTGGGACAACCTGATCCCCTTGTAACCTCCCCAGGGCTTAGAACAGAGCTTTACACAGAATAAGCGCTTAATAAATGCCATCATCATTATTATTATTGTCAGCTGTGTGACTTTGGGCAAGTCACTTCACTTCCCTGGGCCTCAGTGACCTCATCTGAAAAATGGGGGTGAAGACTGGGAGCCCCCCATGGGACAACCTGATCACCTTGTAGCCTCCCCAGCGCTTAGAACGGGGCTTTGCACATAGTAAGCGCTTAATAAATGCCATCATCATTATTATTATTGTCAGCTGTGTGACTTTGGGCAAGTCACTTCACTTCTTTGTACCTCAGTTCCCTCATCTGGAAAATGGGGATGAAGACTGGGAGCCCCCCGTGGGACAACCTGATCGCCTTGTAACCTCCCCAGCGCTTAGAACAGCGCTTGGCACATAGTAAGCGCTTAATAAATGCCATCATTATTATTATTATTGTCAGCTGTGTGACTTTGGGCAAGTCACTTCACTTCTTTGTACCTCCGTTCCCTCATCTGAAAAATGGGGGTGAAGACTGTGAGCCCCCCGTGGGACAACCTGATCACCTTGTAACCTCCCCAGCGCTTAGAACGGCGCTTGGCACATAGTAAGCGCTAAATAAATGCCATCATTATTATTATTATTGTCAGCTGTGTGACTTTGGGCAAGTCACTTCACTTCTTTGTACCTCCGTTCCCTCATCTGAAAAACGGGGGTGAAGACTGTGAGCCCCCCGTGGGACAACCTGATCGCCTTGTAACCTCCCCAGCGCTTAGAACGGCGCTTGGCACATAGTAAGCGCTAAATAAATGCCATCATTATTATTATTATTGTCAGCTGTGTGACTTTGGGCAAGTCACTTCACTTCTTTGTACCTCCGTTCCCTCATCTGAAAAACGGGGGTGAAGACTGTGAGCCCCCCGTGGGACAACCTGATCACCTTGTAACCTCCCCAGCGCTTAGAACGGCGCTTGGCACATAGTAAGCGCTAAATAAATGCCATCATTATTATTATTATTGTCAGCTGTGTGACTTTGGGCAAGTCACTTCACTTCTTTGTACCTCCGTTCCCTCATCTGAAAAATGGGGGTGAAGACTGTGAGCCCCCCGTGGGACAACCTGATCGCCTTGTAACCTCCCCAGCGCTTAGAACGGCGCTTGGCACATAGTAAGCGCTAAATAAATGCCATCATTATTATTATGATTGTCAGCTGCGTGACTTTGGGCAAGTCACTTCACTTCTCTGGGCCTCAGTGACCTCATGGGATGAAGCCTGTGAGCCCCCCGTGGGACAACCTGATCACCTTGGAACCTCCCCAGCGCTTAGAACGGCGCTTGGCACATAGTAAGCGCTTAATAAATGCCATCATTATGATTATTATCAGAGGAGGAGAGCGTGCGGGCCCGGTTGGCGCAGGAGGGCGGCCAAGTGAGGTAGGAGGGGGCCGGGGGATGGACGGTGGATGACTTTGATAACTTATTCGCGGGGATGTCTTTTCCACTTAGGTGGCATCTCTCACATGCTCTCCCTTGGAGTCAAAAGCTGTTTGACGAAAGACAACACCAAGGATGACCTGTACCTTTTCTTCGTCCCCAGTAAGTTGGCTTCTTCACTGTGATGGAGCTGGAGAATTTGGAGGTGTGTGTGTCGCTTAGCAACAGGCCGGAAGCAAATTATCAATCAATCAATCAATCAATCAATCAATCGTATTTATTGAGCGCTTACTGTGTGCAGAGCACTGGACTGAGCGCTTGGGAAGTCCAAGTTGGCAACCTAGAGAGACGGTCCCTATCCAACAGCGGGCTCACAGTCTAGAAGGGGGAGACAGACGACAAAACCAAGCATACTAACAAAATAAAATAAATAGAATAGATATGTACAAGTAAAATAAATCGATCAATAAATAGAGTAATAAATCTGTACAAACATATATCCATATATACAGGTGCTGTGGGGAAGGGAAGGAGGTAATATGAGGGGGATGGAGAGGGGGACGAGGGGGAATGTACATCATTACACTTTTAGACTGTGAGCCCACTGTTGGGTAGGGACTGTCTCTATATGTTGCCAATTTGTACTTCCCAAGCGCTTAGTACAGTGCTCTGCACATAGTAAGCGCTCAATAAATACGATTGATGATGATGATGATGATGATGTAAGTTCTACTTTTGAGATTGTTATAACGCGAGCGCTTTGTTGGGTATGCGATGCCTTCCATCAAGCTGATACCGGCCGCTACGTCCCAAAAGTCCGCGGCCAATAAGTTCTACGAAAGGAAGGACAATTTTTGGTACCGCCGTTCAATAAGTTGGAACTGACGGAGAGGTGAGTTTTACCTCTTGTAGCTTGGTACCGCTGTTCGATAAGTTGGAACTGACGGAAAGGTAGTTTTACCTTCTAGACCATGAGCCCGCTGTTGGGTAGGGACCGTCTCTAGATGTTGCCAACTTGGACTTCCCAAGCGCTTAGTCCAGTGCTCTGCACACAGTCAGCGTTCAATAAATACGATTGATTGATTGATTGATAAATACGATTGAATGAACGAATGACCTTGAATCTATCTCATTGCTCGACAGATACGATTGAATGAACGAATGACCTTGAATCTATCTCATTGCTCGACAAATACGGTTGAATGAATGAATTGCTTCGAATCTACCCTAAGTGCTCAATAAATACAACTGATTGATTGATTGACTGATACATACGATTGAATGAATGATAAATACGATGGAATGAACGAATGACCTTGAATCTACCCCATTACTTAGAACAGCGCTTGGCACCTCGTAAGAGCTTAACAAATGCCATTATTATTATTATTATTATTATTATTATTATTATTATTCACAAATGTGAAGCACTACATCAGTTCACAGGACACAGACACGTATGACTTTTAGAGAAAACACAGGCAGTCCTCTGAAAGCTACCCTTAGTCTCCTTGCCCCGGGGCGTAGCATGGCACAAAACATGTCTTACACGTGATGTAAGTTCTACTTTTGAGATTGTTATAACGTGAGAGCTTTGCTGGGTACGCGATGCCTTCGATCAAGCTGATACCGGCAGCTACGTCCCGAAAGTCCGCGGCCAATAAGTTCTACGAAAGGAAGGACAATTTTTGGTACCGCCGTTCAATAAGTTGGAACTGACGGAGAGGTGAGTTTTACCTCTTGTAGCTTGGTACCTCTGTTCAATAAGTTGGAACTGACGGAAAGGTAAGTTTTAGCTTCTAGACCGTGAGCCCACTGTTGGGTAGGGACCGTCTCTATATGTTGCCAGCTTGGACTTCCCAAGCGCTTAGTCCAGTGTTCTGCACACAGTAAGCGCTCAATAAATACGATTGATTGATTGATTGATTACCTCTTGTGGCACAAGCTTCCCCTACTTACGTAAAGGTAGTTAAAAGCCATGGCCGACCGTGAGCCCGTTATTGGGTGGGGACCGTCTCTAGATGTTGCCAACTTGGACTTCCCAAGCGCTTAGTACAGTGCTCTGCACACAGTAAGCGCTCGATAAATACGATTGAATGAACGAATGACCTTGAATCTATCTCATTGCTCGACAAATACGTTTGAATGAACGAATGACCTTGAATCTATCTCATTGCTCGACAAATATGATTGAATGAATGAATTACTTCGAATCTACCCTAAGCGCTCAATAAATACGATTGATTGATTGATTGATTACCTCTTGTAGCACAAGTTTCCCCTACTTACGTAAAGGTAGTTAAAAGCCATGGCAGACCGTAAGCCCGTTGTTGGGTGGGAACCATCTCTCTATGTTATGATTTGTCTTTCCCAAGCACTTAGCCCAGTGCTCTGCACACAGTAAGCGCTCGATAAATACGATCGAATGAACGAATGACCTTGAATCTATCTCATTGCTCGACAAATACGATTGAATGAACGAATGACCTTGAATCTATCTCACTGCTCGACAGATACGATTGAATGAACGAATGACCTTGAATCTATCTCATTGCTCGACAAATACGATTGAATGAACGAATGACCTTGAATCTATCTCATTGCTCGACAAATACGATTGAATGAATGAATTACGTCGAATCTACCCTAAGCGCTCAATAAATACGATTGATTGATAAATACGATTGAATGAATGGTAAATACGATGGGATGAACGAATGACCTTGAATCTACCCCATTACTTAGAACAGCGCTTGGCACCTCGTAAGTGCTTTGCAAATGCCATTATTATTATTATTATTATTATTATTATTATTATTATTTGTCTCTGCAGAGAGAGACATTATCGAGTTGAGCGTGGCTATCCAGGTGTGGTTCAAGGCTGTCCAGGTGGCCAAATTCACAGAGCCCCTGTGCCGCGGATTTGACGACGAATACTCCTTCTGCGGAGTCCTGAAGGGAGGTAGGCCTGCCCCGCGCCGCCCACGGAGCTAACGGGCCCCTTCGGCGCTCTCTCCGGTGGGCTGGGCACTGTACTGAGCGCTCGGAGGAGCACGGTGGATCAGCAGAAAGGATCCCCGCTCTCCAGAAGCTTCCAATCTACCCGGTGCTAAGCCACACCAGGGTTGGGTAGGGACTGTCTCTCTATGTTGCCAATTTGTACTTCCCAAGCGCCTAGTACAGTGCTCTGCACATAGTAAGCGCTCAATAAATACGATTGATGATGAGAGGAGCGGAGTTCGTCGTTCTCGTACTCCAGCCTCCTTCGAATTTGAACCTCCGCCGCCCTGTGTAGTTCACTGTAGTAGCCGCCTCTTCCTTGTAAATCCTTGAAGGCAGGGATCGATCGCGTCTACTACTAAGCGCCTCCGAAGTGCTTAGTTCAGTGCTGCCCACGTAGACACTCAATCGCTCCTTTGGCTCGAATCGCTTTGCAAACGCTTTAAATCAATCAATCGTATTTATTGAGCGCTTACTGTGTGCAGAGCACTGGACTAAGCGCTTGGGAAGTCCAAGTTGGCAACATCTAGAGACGGTCCCTACCCAACAGTGGGCTCACAGTCTAAAAGGGGGAGACGGAGAACAAAATCAAACATACTAACAAAATAAAATAAATAGAATAGATAGGTACAAGTAAAATCAATCAATAAATAGGGTAATAAATATGTACAAACATATATACATATATACGGGTGCTGTGGGGAAGGGAAGGAGATAAGATTTAAAGCATTTCCGGAGACTTGGGAGAAGCGGAAGCTACATCTCGGGGAAGGGGAATAACGGACAGACCGGATTGCGGGATTTAGAAGGGGAAAAGATTCCCGGTTCCCAAATTCTGAGCTTCATTTCTGGCTGAAAAGTGTCCACGTCGACTTAAGCGAGACACCCAGTAAGGAAGAAAGTCTGGGAGAAGGATTTCTATGTCAATGAGCGGCAAAAAGAAATGAATCCCGTTTAGTGGGGGTCTGAATTATTATTAATGATGATAATGGTAGTTGTAAAGTATTTACTAGGTGCCAGGCACTGTACTAAGTGCTGGGTTGGATACAAGCAGATCGGGGTGGACACAGTATAAATATCGATACGTATATCGATATAGATAGATGGATAGATCATCATCATCATCATCATCAATCGTATTTATTGAGCGCTTACTATGTGCAAAGCACTGTACTAAGCGCTTGGGAAGTACAAATTGGCAACATATAGAGGCAGTCCCTACCCAACAGTGGGCTCACAGTCTAAAAGGGGGAGACAGAGAACAAAACCAAACATACTAACAAAATAAAATAAATAGAATAGATATGTACAAATAAATTAAATAAATAAATAAATAGAGTAAAAAAATATGTACAAACATATATCCATATATACAGGTGCTGTGGGGAAGGGAGGGAGGTAAGATGGGGGGATGCAGAGGGGGACGAGGGGGAGAGGAAGGAAGGGGCTTAGTGGAAAGAGCCCGGGCTTGGGAGTCAGAGGTCATGGGTTCTAATCCCGGCTCCGCCGCTTGTCTGCTGCGTGACCTTGGGCCAGTCACTTAACTTCTCTGTGCCTCAGGTCCCTCATCTGTAAAATGGGGATGAAGACTGTGAGCCCCATGGGGGACAACCTGATTACTCTGTATCTACCCCAGCGCTTAGAGCAGTGCTTGGCACATAGTAAGCACTTAACAAATGCCATCGTCATCATCATTCGTTGGGGCTGACAGTTTTTTTCTTTCCTTTGCAGAGACGATCAATATCACCGTGCCGTTCTCCTACAGGAAATTTATTTTTCCCCAGGTAATAATACTAAATAATTCATTCAGTCGTATTTATTGGGCGCTTACTGTGTGCAGAGCACTGTACTAAGCACTTGGGAAGTCCAAGTTGGCAACATCTAGAGACAGTCCCTACCCAACAGCGGGCTCACAGTCTAGAAAATGACATCTGCGGTCTATGTTAAGTGCTTACTACGTGCCAGGCACTGTACTAAGCCCTGGGCTAGAGACAAGGTAATTGGATTGGACATGGTCCCCGTCCCCCACGGGACTCACGGTCTTAATCCCCATTTTCCAGATGAGGGAACTGAGGGACGGAGAAGCGAAACGACTTGCCCAAGGTCGCACAGCGGGCCAGTGGCGAAGGCAGGATTGGAACTCAGGTCCTGTGACTCCCAAGTCTGGGCTCTTTCCACTGAGTCACACTGCTTCTCCAGCCCGTTTGAAAGGCGGGAGGGTCAAGAATTCCCAAGAAGCCCCACAGGAGGATTAATCGGAATTCCCAAGAATCCCCACAGGAGGATTAATCGGAAAGGAAATTCTGGAGCGTTTAAACGAATCTTCCAGGCCCAGATTCATTCATTCATTCATTCAATCGTATTTATTGAGCGCTTACTGCGTGCAGAGCACTGTACTAAGCGCTTGGGAAGTCCAAGTCGGCAACATCTAGAGACGGTCCCTACCCGACAGCGGGCTCACAGTCTAGAAGGGGGAGACAGCACCTGTATATATATATTTGTACATATTTATTACTCTATTTTACTTGTACATATTTATTCTATTTATTTTATTTTGTTAATATGTTTTGTTTTGTTGTCTGTCTCCCCCATCTAGACTGTGAGCCCGCTGTCGGGTAGGGACCGTCTCTAGATGTTGCCAACTTGGACTTCCCAAGCGCTTAGTCCAGTGCTCTGCACACAGTAAGCACTCAATAAATACGATTGAATGAATGAATGAAAAACAAAACATATTAACAAAATAAAATGAATAGAATAAATAAATATGAAGATAATCATATAGCTAATAATCAGCATAACTGTGGTATCTGTGAGGCATTTTTTTGTGCCAAGCACTGCACTAAGCACTGGGATAAATAAAAGACAGGTGAGACGCAGTCCCTGTCCCTCAAGGGGCTCACAGTCCAACTCGGAGGGAGAACAGAGATTGAATCCCCGTTTTACAGATTGGGAAACTGAGCCACAGGGAAGATGATGATGATGATGGTATTTGTTAAGCGCTTACTATGTGCTAAGCACTGTTCTAAGCGCTGGGGGTATACCAGGTGATCAAGTTGTCCCCCGTGGGGCTCACAGTCTTCATCCCCATTTGACAGATGAGGCAACTGAGGCTCTGAGAAGTGAAGTGACTTGCCCAAGGTCACCCAGCAGACATGTGGCGGAGCCGGGATTCGAACCCATGACCTCTGACTCCAAAGCCCGGGCCCTTGCCACTGAGCCACGCTGCTTCTCAAGAGAATTAGTGTAGTGCTCTGCACACAGTAAGCGCTCAATAAATACGATTGATTGAGTGAATGAATGAATAAGATGTCTTTTAGAGGGAGAGGGAAAAGGCAGAGGAAACGTTTTTCTCTTCTTTTCGACGGCTTCTTTCTGAGATTAATAATAATAATAATAAAGATGGCATTTATTAAGCACTTACTATGTGCAAAGCACTGTTCTAAGCGCTGGGGAGGTGACAAGGTGATCAGGTTGTCCCACAAGGGGCTCCCAGTCTTCATTCCCATTTGACAGACGAGGGAACTGAGGCCCACCAGAGAAGTGAAGCGACTCGCCCAAAGTCACCCAGCTGACAATGGGAGGAGCCGGGATTTGAACCCACGACCTCCGACTCCAAAGCCCGGGCTCTTTCCACTGAGCCACGCTGCTTCTCAATACCTCCGACTTCCCTGAGATCGTAAGCTTCTTGAGGGCAGGGAACGGGGTGCGGAGTTTTAAAACCCTTCAGAGTGAGGGTAAAGCCAAGGTCGAAAGATCTCTTGAAATTTTTTGAGGAACAGAAAATGACTCACGTCTGAGGTCCTTCAGTTCAGAGATGCGACCAGTGTGGCTCAGTGGAAAGAGCCCGGGCTTGGGAGTCAGAGGTCATGGGTTCAAATCCCGCCTCCTCCACGTCTCTGCTCTGTGTGACTTTGGGAGAGTCACAACTTCTCTGGGCCTCGGTTCCCTCATCTGGAAAATGGGGCTGAAGACTGGGAGCCCCAAGTGGGACAACCTGACCACCTTGTATCCCCCCCACCCCGGCGCTCTGTGCCTCAGTTCCCTGCAGAATTCATTCGGTCGTATTTAGAGAAGCAGCGTGGCTCAGTGGACAGAGCCCGGGCTTTGGAGTCCGAGGTTGCGGGTTCAAATCCACTGAGCTCTTCCTGGATGTTTCCCGTGAGCTGAGAAACAACCCGGTAGAGAATATTGAATTCATTTTATTTTACAAGAAGCAGCGTGGCTCGGTGGGAAGAGCCCCGGCTTTGGAGTCGGAGGTCACGGGTTCAAATCCCGGCCCCGCCAATTGTCAGCCGGGTGACTTTGGGCGAGTCACTTCGCTTCTCTGGGCCTCAGTTCCCTCATCTGGAAAATGGGGATGAAGACTGGGAGCCCCCCGTGGGACAACCTGATCACCTTGTAACCTCCCCAGCGCTTAGAACGGTGCTTTGCACGTAGTAAGCGCTTAATAAATGCCATTATTATTATTATTATTACTTACTGTGCCAGCTTACTATGGCACATAGTAAGCGCTTCGCAAACACCGTCATCATCATTATTATTAACAGAGAATATCCGCCAACTCCGAATTTAATTCCCAACGGTTTTTCCGAATGCAAAGCTGATGAATCGTCACCGAGAAGCTACGGGGAGCGCGGTTTTCATCATTTCACCAGGCCGGCCCGCTTGGGCCCAGGATTTACTGGCCCTACTGAGAGGTCACCTCCTCCAGGAGGCCTTCCCAGACTGAGCCCCTTCCTTCCTCTCCCCCTCGTCCCCCTCTCCATCCCCCCCATATTACCTCCTTCCCTTCCCCACAGCACCTGGATAGATGTTTGTACATATTTATTACTCTATTTATTTATTTTACTTGTACATATCTATCCTATTTATTTTATTTTGTTAGCATGTTTGGTTTTGTCTCCCCCTTTTAGACCGTGAGCCCACTGTTGGGTAGGGACCGTCTCTATATGTTGCCAATTTGTACTTCCCAAGCGCTTAGTACAGTGCTCTGCACACAGTAAGCGCTCAATAAATACGATCGATTGTGTTGTGCTCTCTCAAGAGCTCAGCGCAGTGCTCTGCACGCAGGAAGCGCTCAATAAATACCATGGACTGATTGCTGTGTGACCTCTCTGTGCCTCAGTTCCCTGCGGAATTCATTCAGTCATATTTCGAGAAGCAGCGTGGCTCAGTGGACAGAGCCCGGGCTTTGGAGTCCGAGGTCGCGGGTTCAAATCCACTGAGCTCTTCCCGGATGTTTCCTGCGAGCTGAGAAACAACCCGGTAGGGAATATTGAATTCATTTTATTTTACAAGAAGCAGCGTGGCTCGGTGGAAAGAGCCCCGGCTTTGGAGTCCGAGGTCACGGGTTCAAATCCACTGAGCTCTTCCCGGATGTTTCCCGCGAGCTGAGAAACAACCCAGTAGAGAATATTGAATTCATTTTATTTTACAAGAAGCAGCGTGGCTCGGTGGAAAGAGCCCCGGCTTTGGAGGCGGAGGTCACGGGTTCAAATCCCGGCCCCGCCGATTGGCAGCCGGGTGACTTGGGGCGAGTCACTTCGCTTCTCTGGGCCTCAGTTCCCTCATCTGGAAAATGGGGATGAAGACTGGGAGCCCCCCGGGGGACAATAAATACGATTGATGATGATGATGATGACTTAAAATTGGGATTTTTTTGCGCTTTCTCTGTTTCAGGGGCAGTACACTGTCCTTTTCGAAGGTATATCCGGCAGATCCAACGATTTGATTTTCTGCGTGAACGCCACAGTGATCCTCAAATAATCCGCCCCACGCTTCCCGAGGATGGATCGATGCCCCATTTCTTCACGGAAAGGTTGTGGAGAAGGCCCACCACTGAGATTCATTCATTCCATCGTATTTATTGAGCGCTTACTGTGTGCAGGGCACTGTGCTAAGCGCTTGGGAAGTCCAGGTTGACGACAGCGGGCTCACAGTCTAGATTTAGACTTCTCCTCCACCGAAAGAAGCATCGTACCGACCCAGAAGAGATCGTTTCTCAAGGTTTCCGTCGTCATCAATCGTATTTATTGAGCGCTTACTATGTGCAGAACACTGGACTAAGCGCTTGGGAAGTACAAATTGGCAACATATAGAAACAGTCCCTACCCAACAGTGGGCTCACAGTCTTTCCATCAAGGGAAAGTCTCCATTTGCATCGATCCTCCATTCTCCGTTGGCAAATAATAATAATAATGGTGTTTGTTAATAATAATAATAATAATAATAATAATAATAATGATGGCATTTGTTAAGCGCTTACTATGTGCCAAGCACTGTTCTAAGCGCTGGGGAGGATACAAGGTGATCAGGTTGCCCCCCGTGGGGTTCCCAGTCTTCATCCCCATTTGACAGATGAGGTCACTGAGGCTCAGAGAAGTGACTTGCCCAAGGTCACACAGCAGACATGTGGCGGAGCCGGGAGTGCTTACTATGTGCAGAGCACTGTACTAAGCGCTTGGGAAGTACAAATTGGCAACATCTAGAGACAGTCCCTACCCAACAGTGGGCTCACAGTCTTCCCATCAAGGGAAAGTCTCCATTTGCATCGATCCTCCATTCTCCATTGGCAAATAATAATAATAATGGTGTTTGTTAATAATAATAATAATAATAATGATGGCATTTGTTAAGCGCTTACTATGTGCCAAGCACTGTTCTAAGCGCTGGGGAGGATACAAGGTGATCAGGTTGTCCCCCGGGGAGCTCCCGGTCTTCATCCCCATTTGACAGATGAGGTCACTGAGGCTCAGAGAAGTGACTTGCCCAAGGTCACACAGCAGACATGTGGCGGAGCCGGGAGCGCTTACTATGTGCCAAGCACTGTTCTAAGCGCTGGGGGAGATACAAGGTGATCAGGTTGTCCCCCGTGGGGCTCCCAGTCTTCATCCCCATTTGACAGATGAGGTCACTGAGGCCCAGAGAAGTGAAGCGACTCGCCCAAAGTCACCCAGCTGGCAAGTGGCGGAGCCGGGATTTGAACCCATGACCCATGACTCCCAAGCTCCTTCCACTGAGCTCTTCCCGGATGTTTCCCGTGTTTCCTGGTAGAGAATATTGAATTCATTTTATTTTACAAGAAGCAGCGTGGCTCAGTGGAAAGAGCCCCGGCTTTGGAGTCGGAGGTCACAGGTTCAAATCCCGGCCCCGCCAATTGTCGGCTGGGTGACTTTGGGTCAGTCACTTCACTTCTCTGGGCCTCAGTTCCCTCCTCTGTAAAATGGGGATGAAGACTGTGAGCCCCCCGTGGGACAACCTCATCACCTTGTAACCTCCCCAGCGCTTAGAACAGTGCTTTGCACGTAGTAAGCACTTAATAAATGCCATTATTATTATTATTATTATTATTTATTGAGCACTGACTGTGTGCAGGGCACTGTACTAAGCGATGAAGACTGTGAGTCCCATGTGGGACATGGACTGTGTCCAATGAATTAATAAATGCCATCGTTATTATTATTATTATTTTAGCAAGTCCATCTTTGATTCTTTCTTAATGTTGTTCATTCAGCGCTTACTAGGCGCCAGGCACTGTACTAAGCGCCCGGGTGGATCCGAGCTAATCGAGTGGGACGCGCTCACTCTCGGTCCTATTTATTTATGTATTTATTTATTTATCATATATATTGAGCGCTTATTGTGTGCAGAGCACTGTACTAAGCGCTTGGGAAGTACAAGTTGGCAACATCTAGAGACGGTCCCCACCCAACAACGGGCTCACGGTCTAGAAGGGGGAGACCGAGAACAAAACCAAACTTACTAACAAAATAAAATAAATAGAATAGATATTTATTTATTTATTGAGCGCTTACTGTGTGCAGAGCACTGGACTGAGCGCTTGGGAAGTACAAATCAGCAACATACAGAGACGGTCCCGACCCAACAGTGGGCTCAACTTCTGGGCCTCAGTTCCCTCATCTGTAAAATGGGGACAAGGTTCCTGTTCCCTCACTCTTTTAGATGGGGAGCCCCATGTCGGCAGGACCAAGGTTCGATGTAAGTTTATTATTTCTGCTCCGGCGCTTAGCACAGTGCTTGGCACAGAGTCAGGGCTTACGCTTGTCATAGCAGGGAATATGTCGACCAACTCTGTCCCCCTTTTAGACTGTAAGCCCACTGTTGGGTAGGGACCGTCTCTATATGCTGCCAACTTGGACTTCCCAAGCGCTTAGTACAGTGCTCCGCACACAGTAAGCGCTCAATAAATACGATTAAATACGATTGATTGTGTTGTGCTCTCTCAAGAGCTCAGCACAGTGCTCTGCACGCGGGAAGCGCTCAATAAATACCATTGACTGATTGCTGTGTGACCTCTCTGTGCCTCAGTTCCCTGCAGAATTCATTCAGTCGTATTTAGAGAAGCAGCGTGGCTCAGTGGACAGAGCCCGGGCTTTGGAGTCAGAGGTCGTGGGTTCAAATCCCGGCTCCACCACTTGTGAGCTGTGGGACTTCGGGCGAGTCACTTCACTTCTCTGGGCCTCAGTGACCTCATCTGGAAAATGGGGATGAAGACTGGGAGCCCCCCGTGGGACAACCTGATCACCTTGTAACTTCCCCAGCGCTCAGAACAGTGCTTGGCACATAGTAAGCACTTAATAAATGCCATTATTATTATTATTATTATTATTGTTATTATTGTAACTTCCCCGGTGCTCAGAACAGTGCTTTGCACATAGTAAGCGCTTAATAAATGCTATTATTATTATTATTATTATTATTGTAACTTCCCTGGTGCTCAGAACAGTGCTTGGCACATAGTAAGCGCTTAATAAATGCCATTATTATTATTATTATTATTATTATTATTGTAACTTCCCTGGTGCTCAGAACAGTGCTTGGCACATAGTAAGTGCTTAATAAATGCCTTCATTATTATAGAGAAGCAGCGTGGCTCAGTGGAAAGAGCCCGGGCTTTGGAGTCAGAGATCATGGGTTCAAATCCCGACTCCGCCACTTGTCAGCTGGGTGACTTCGGGCGAGTCACTTCACTTCTCTGGGCCTCAGTTCCCTCATCTGTAAAATGGGGATGAAGACTGTGAGCCCCCCATGGGACAACCTGATCACCTTGTAAACTCCCCAGCGCTTAGAACAGTGCTTTGCACAAAGTAAGCACTTAATAAATGCCATTATTATTATTATTATTTATTGAGCGCTGTGTGGAGGGCACTGTACTAAGCGATGAAGACTGTGAGTCCCATGTGGGACATGGACTGTGTCCACCCCGATTAGCTTGGATCTACCCCAGCGCTTAGTACAGTGCCTGGCACATAGTGAGCACTTAACAAATACCACAATTATTATTGTTATTATTGATATTATTATTCGCTGGGCCTCAGTTACCTCATCTGTAAAATGGGGACTGGATCTAACCTGATTAGCTCGTATCGATGCAGGTGCTTAGTACAGTGCCTTGCACATAGTGAGCGCTTAACAAATCCCACAGTTATTATTAATATTCCTCTCTGGGCCTCAGTTACCTCATCTGTAAAATGGGGACTGGATCTAACCTGATTAGCTCGTATCGATGCAGGTGCTTAGTACAGTGCCTTGCACATAGTGAGCGCTTAACAAATCCCACAGTTATTATTAATATTCCTCTCTGGGCCTCAGTTACCTCATCTGTAGAATGGGGACTGTATCTAACCTGATTAGCTCGTATCGATGCAGGTGCTTAGTACAGTGCCTTGCACATAGTGAGCACTTAACAAATCCCACAGTTATTATTAATATTCCTCTCTGGGCCTCAGTTACCTCATCTGTAAAATGGGGACTGTATCTTATCTGATTAGCTCATATTTACCCCAGCGCTTAGTGGCCGTGGGATAACCTGATCACCTTGTGACCTCCCCGGCGCTTAGAACAGTGCTTTGCACATAGTAAGCGCTTAATACCATTATTATTATTATTACAATGCTTGGTGCATTGTAAGAGCTTAATACCACAATTATTATCATTATTATTCTTATTTGCTGAGCCTCAGTTACCTCATCTGTAAAACGGGGACTGTCTCTAACCTGATTAGCTTGTATCTTCCCCAGCGCTTAGTACGATGCCTGGCACATAGTAAGCGTTTAACAAATACCGCAATTATAATTGTTATTAGTCCTCTCTCGGCCTCAGTGATCTCATCTGTAAAATGGGGGCTATATCCAGCCCGATTAGCTTGTGTCAAACCCCAGCGCTTAGTACGATGCCTGGCACATAGTAAGCGCTTAACAAATAATAATAATAATGGTATTTGTTAAGTGCTTACTATGTGCTGAGCACTGCTCTAAGCGCTGGGGAGGTTCCAAGGTGATCAGGTTGTCCCACGGGGGGCTCACAGTTTTATTTCCCATTTTACAGATGAGGTAACTGAGGCCCAGACTAGTTAAGTGACTTGCCCAAAGTCACACAGCGGGAATTTGAACCCATGACCTCTGACTCCAAAGCCCTTGCTCTTTCCACTGAGCCACGCCGCTGTAGCTCATATTTACCCCAGCGCTTAGTACAATGCCTGGCGCATTGTAAGCGCTTAATACCGCAATTACTATCGTTACCATTATTCCTCTCTGGGCCTCAGTTACCTCATCTGTAAAATGGGGACTGTATCCAACCCTGTTAGCTTGTATCTTCCCCAGTACTTAGTTTGATGCCTGGTACACAGTAGGTGCTTAACAAATATGGCAATTATTACTGTTATTATTCCTCTCTGGGCCTCAGTTACCTTATCTGTAAAATGGGGACTGTACCCAACCCGATTAGCTTATGTCAAACCCCAGCCTTTAGTACGATGCCTGGCACATAGTAAGCGCTTAATACCACAATTATTGTTAATATTCCTCTCTGGGCCCCAGTTACCTCACCTGTAAAATGGGAACTGTATCTGACCCGATTAGCTTGTGTCAAAGCCCAGCCCTTAGTACGATGCCTGGCACATAGTAAGCGCTTAATACCACAATTCTTATTAATATTCCTCTCTGGGCCTCAGTTACCTCACCTGTAAAATGGGGACTGTATCCAACCCGATTAGCTTGTGTCGAACCCCGGCCTTTAGTACGATGCCCGGCACATATTAAGGGCTTAACAAATACTACAATTATTATTAATATTCCTCTCTGGGCCTCAGTTACCTCACCTGTAAATTGGGGACTGTATCCAACCCAGTTAGCTTATGTACGTAGTAAGCGCTTAATACCACAATTCTTATTAATATTCCTCTCTGGGCCTCAGTTACCTCACCTGTAAAATGGGGACTGTATCTGACCCGATTAGCTTGTGTCAAACCCCGGCCTTTAGTACGATGCCCGGCACATAGTAAGCGCTTAACAAATACCCCAATTATTATTAGTATTCCTGTCTGGGCCTCAGTTATCTCACCTGTAAAATGGGGACTGTATCCGACCCGATTAGCTTGTGTCAAACCCCGGCCTTTAGTACGATGCCCGGCACATAGTAAGCGCTTAACAAATACTACAATTATTATTAATATTCCTCTCTGGGCCTCAGTTACCTCACCTGTAAAATGGGGACTGTATCCAACCCGATTAGCTTATGTACATAGTAAGCGCTTAATACCACAATTATTATTAATATTCCTCTCTGGGCCTCAGTTACCTCACCTGTAAAATGGGGACTGTATCCGACCCGATTAGCTTGTGTCAAACCCCGGCCTTTAGTGCGATGCCCGGCACATAGTAAGCGCTTAACAAATACTACAATTATTGTTAATATTCCTCTCTGGGCCTCAGTTACCTCACCTGTAAAATGGGGACTGTATCCAACCCGATTAGCTTGTGTCGAACCCCGGCCTTTAGTACGATGCCCGGCACATATTAAGCGCTTAACAAATACTACAATTATTATTAATATTCCTCTCTGGGCCTCAGTTACCTCACCTGTAAAATGGGGACTGTATCCAACCCGATTAGCTTATGTACGTAGTAAGCGCTTAATACCACAATTCTTATTAATATTCCTCTCTGGGCCTCAGTTACCTCACCTGTAAAATGAGGACTGTATCCAACCCGATTAGCTTGTGTCAAACCCCGGCCTTTAGTACGATGCCCGGCCTGTAGTTAAGCGCTTAACAAATACCCCAATTATTATTAGTATTCCTCTCTGGGCCTCAGTTACCTCACCTGTAAAATGAGGACTGTATCCAACCCGATTAGCTTGTGTCAAACCCCAGCCTTTAGTACGATGCCCGGCCTGTAGTTAAGCGCTTAACAAATACCCCAATTATTATTAGTATTCCTCTCTGGGCCTCAGTTACCTCACCTGTAAAATAGGGACTGTATCCAACCCGATTAGCTTGTGTCAAACCCCAGCCTTTAGTACGATGCCCGGCACGTAGTAAGCGCTTAACGAATACCCCAATTATTATTAGTATTCCTCTCTGGGCCTCAGTTACCTCATCTGTAAAAAGATGACTGTATCCTACCCAATTAGCTTGTGTCAAACCCCAGCCTTTAGTATGATGCCCGGCACATAGTAAGCGCTTAACAAATACCCCAATTATTATTAGTATTCCTCTCTGGGCCTCAGTTACCTCACCTGTAAAATGGGGACTGTATCCAACCCGATTAGCTTGTGTCAAACCCCAGCCTTTAGTACGATGCCCGGCACATAGTAAGCGCTTAACAAATACCCCAATTATTATTAGTATTCCTCTCTAGGCCTCAGTTACCGCACCTGAAAAATGGGGACTGCACCTATCCTGATCAGCTCGTCATCTACCCCGGCGCTTGGTACAGCGCCCGACACTTGGAAAGAAGTTAACAAATACCAGGAAAAGAAAAAGGAGGAAAGTCTGCGGCCGCCACCGCTGTCCCCAAAGCCGGGAGGTTTTCGGCGGAGCCTATTTTGGGGAGCAGATGGCCCGCCCACGGGGGGACAAAGGAGACGAGCGGCGAAGCTTCTCTCCCACGAGCCATAAGGGTGCGAGGCGGAAGAGGAGAAGTGGCGCGGGGGCCAGGACCAGCCAAACTGGGCGATGACAAATACCGTGTGCTCTGCACACAGTAAGCGCTCAATAATCGATCAATCAATTGTATTTATTGGGCGCTTACTGTGTGCAGAGCACTGCACTGAGCGCTCAATAAATACGATTGAATGAGATCCGACAGATTGGCACCGGCCACCGTGGGCGGCCCACCTCGAGGCTCGTCTCTCTGGCAATCCGCTCCCGCAGGGCAGAGTTCTCTGGGCCTCAGTTGCCCCATCTGTCAAATGGGGAGGAGATGCCCGCTCGTGCCAACTCCCTGGCAGTGATTCAGAGTCCACATGGGGAGGGCCACAGAGAAGCGGCCATCCAGTAGTGACTCTCCCCCGCTTCCAAGCCTTACTGAAGGCCCGTCTCCTCCAGGAAGCCTTCCCTGACTGCTCCCTCCTTTCCTCTTCTCCCGCTCCCTTCTGCGTCGCCCAGACTCGCTCTCTTTCTTCATCCCCCCTTCCCAGCCCCACACCGCTCGTGTCCACATCCGTCGTTGATTTATTTCTATTTATAATAATGATGGCATTAATTAAGCGCTTACTATGTGCCAAGCACTGTTCTAAGTCAAGTCACTTCACTTCTCTGGGCCTCAGTGCCCTCAGCTGGAAAATGGGAATGAAGACTGGGAGCCCCCCATGGGACAGCCTGATCACCTTGTAACCTCCCCAGTGCTTAGAACGGTGTTTTGCACATAGTAAGCGCTTAATAAATGCTATTATTATTATTATTATGGGTTCAAATCCTGGCTCCGCCACTTATCAGCTGTGTGACTGTGGGCAAGTCACTTCACTTCTCTGGGCCTCAGTGCCCTCATCTGGGAAACGGGGATGAAGACTGCGAGCCCCCCATGGGACAACCTGATCACCTTGTAACCTCCCCAGCACTTAGAACAGTGCTTGGCACATAGCAAGCGCTTAATAAATGCCATTATTATTATTATTATTATTATTATTATTATTATTATGGGTTTAAATTCTGGCTCCGCCACTTGTCAGCTGTGTGCAAGCATTTCACTTCTCTGGGCCTCAGTTCCCTCATCTGGAAAATGGGGATGAAGACTGCGAGCCCCCCATGGGACAACCTGATCACCTTGTAACCTCCCCAGCGCTTAGAACAGTGCTTTGCACATAGTAAGCGCTTTATAAATGCCATTATTATAACTATTATGGGTTCAAATCCCGGCTCCGCCACTTAGCTGCGTGACTGTGGGCCAGTCACTTCACTTCTCTGGGCCTCAGTTCCCTCATCTGTAAAATGGGGATGAAGACTGCGAGCTCCCTGTGGGCCAATCTGATCACCTTGTAACCTCCTCAGCGCTTAGAACAGTGCTTGGCACATAGTAAGCGCTTAATAAATGCCATTATTATTATTATTATGGGTTCAAATCCCGGCTCCGCCACTTGTCAGCTGTGTGACCGTGGGCCAGTCACTTCACTTCTCCGGGCTTCAGTTACCTCGTCTGGAAAATGGGGATGAAGACTGTGAGCCCCCCGTGGGACAACCTGATCACCTTGTAACCTCCCCAGCGCTTAGAACAGTGCTTGGCACATAGCAAGTGCTTAACAAATGCCATTATTATTATTATTATTGTAACCTCCCCAGTGCTTAGAACAGTGCTTTCCACACAGCAAGCGCTTAACAAATGCCATTATTATTATTATTATTATTGTAACCTCCCCAGTGCTTAGAACAGTGCTTTGCACATAGCAAGTGCTTAGAACAGTGCTTTGCACATAGCAAGTGCTTCACAAATGCCATTATTATTATTATCATTGTAACCTCCCCAGTGCTGAGAACAGTACTTTGCACATAGCAAGCGCTTAAGAAATGCCATTATTATTATTATTATTGTAACCTCCCCAGTGCTGAGAACAGTGTTTGGCACATAGCAAGCGCTTAACAAATGCCATTATTATTATTATTATTGTAAACTCCCCAGTGCTGAGAACAGTGCTTTGCACATAGCAAGCCGCTTAACAAATGCCATTATTATTATTATTATTGTAACCTCCCCAGCGCTTAGAACAGTACTTGGCACATAGCAAGCGCTTAACAAATGCCATTATTATTATTATTATTATTGTAACCTCCCCAGTGCTTAGAACAGTGCTTGGCACATAGCAAGCGCTTAACAAATGCCATTATTATTATTATTATTATTGCAACCTCCCCAGTGCTGAGAACAGTACTTTGCACATAGCAAGCTCTCAACAAACGCCATTATTATTATTATTATTGTAACCTCCCCAATGCTTAGAACGGTGGTTGGCACATGGCAAGCGCTTAACAAATGCCATTATTATTATTATTATTATTGTAACCTCCCCAGTGCTGAGAGCAGTGCTTGGCACATAGCAAGCGCTTAACAAATGCCATTATTATTATTATTATTGTAACCTCCCCAATGCTTAGAACGGTGGTTGGCACATAGCAAGCGCTTAACAAATGCCATTATTATTATTATTATTGTAACCTCCCCAGTGCTTAGAACAGTGTTTTGCACATAGGAAGCGCTTAATAAATGCCATTATTATTACTGGCGCGTAGTAAGGCCTTAACAGAGACCGTTGGTCTTCCTCTTCTTTGTCAGGGTGGTGACGATGCCAATCTGTCGGATCTCATCGCCCAGTTTGGCTGGTCCTGGCCCCCGCGCCACTTCTCCTCTTCCGCCTCGCACCCTTATGGCTCGTGGGAGAGAAGCTTCGCCGCTCGTCTCCTTTGTCCCCCCGTGGGCGGGCCATCTGCTCCCCAAAATAGGCTCCGCCGAAACCCTCCCGGCTTTGGGGACAGCGGTGGCGGCCGCAGACTTTCCTCCTTTTCCTTTTCCTGGTATTTGTTAACTTCTTTCCAAGTGTCGGGCGCTGTACCAAGCGCCGGGGTAGATGACGAGCTCATCAGGATAGGTGCAGTCCCCATCTTTCAGGTGAGGTAACTGAGGCCCAGAGAGGAATACTAATAATAATTGGGGTATTTGTTAAGCGCTTACTATATGCCCGGCATCATACTAAGGGCTGGGGTTTGACACAAGCTAACTGGGTAGGATACAGTCCCCATTTTACAGATGAGGTAACTGAGGCCCAGAGAGGAATAATAATAATAATTGGGGTATTTGTTAAGCGCTTACTACGTGCCAGGCATCATACTAAAGGCTGGGGTTTCACACAAGCTAATTGGGTAGGGTACAGTCATCTTTTTACAGATGAGGTAACTGAGGCCCAGAGAGGAATACTAATAATAATTGGGGTATTTGTTAAGCGCTTACTACGTGCCAGGCATCATACTAAAGGCTGGGGTTTGACACAAGCTAATCGGGTAGGATACAGTCCCCAGTTTACAGATGAGGTAACTGAGGCCCAGAGAGGAATAATAATAATATTAATTGGGGTATTTGTTAAGCGCTTACTATATGCCGGGCATCGTACTAAAGGCCAGGGTTTGACACAAGCTAATTGGGTTGGATACAGTCCCCATTTTACAGATGAGGTAACTGAGGCCCAGAGAGGAATAATAATAATAATTGCGGTATTTGTTAAGCACTTACTATGCGCCTGGCATCGTACTAAGGACTGGGGTTTGACACAAGCTGATCGGGTTGGATACAGTCCCCATTTTACAGATGAGGTAACTGAGGCCCAGAGAGGAATACTAATAATAATTGGGGTATTTGTTAAGCGCTTACTATGTGCCGGGCATCATACTAAAGGCTGGGGTTTGACACAAGCTAATTGGGTAGGATACAGTCAGCATTTTACAGATGACGTAACTGAGGCCCAGAGAGGAACACTAATAATAATTGGGGTATTTGTTAAGCGCTTACTATATGCCAGGCATCATACTAAGGGCTGGGGTTTGATACAAGCTAATTGGGTAGGATACAGTCCCCATTTTACAGATGAGGTAACTGAGGCCCAGAGAGGAATAATAATAATATTTGCGGTATTTGTTAAGCACTTACTATGTGCCAGGCATCATACTAAGGGCTGGGGTTTGACACAAGCTAATTGGGTTGGATACAGTCCCCATTTTACAGATGAGGTAACTGAGACCCAGGGAGGAATAATAACAGTAATAATTGCCGTATCTGTTAAGCGCTTAGTATGTGCCAGGCATCGTACTAAGCGCTGGGGAAGATACAAGCTAATCGGGTTGGATGCAGTCCCCATTTTACAGATGAGGTAACTGAGGCCCAGAGAGGAATAATAACAGTAATAATTGCTGTATTCATTAAGTGCTTACTATGTGCCAACTATCGTACTAAGCGCTGGGGAAGATACAAGCTAATTGGGTTGGATATAGCCCCCATTTTACAGATGAGGTAACTGAGGCCCAGAGAGGAATAATAATAATAATAATATTAATTGCAGTATTTGTTAAGCACTTACTATGTACCAGGCATCGTACTAAGCGCTGGGGAAGATACAAGCTAATCGGGTTGGATACAGTCCCCATTTTACAGATGAGGTAACTGAGGCCCAGAGAGGAATAATAACACTAATAATTGCCACATTTGTTAAGTGCTTACTATGTGCCAGGCATCATGCTAAGCGCTGGGGAAGATACAAGCTACTGGGGTTGGATACAGCCCCCATTTTCCAGATGAGGTAACTGAGGCCCAGAGAGGAATAATAATAATAATAATATTAATTGCAGTATTTGTTAAGCACTTACTATGTACCAGGCATCGTACTAAGCGCTGGGGAAGATACAAGCTAATCGGGTTGGATACAGTCCCCATTTTACAGATGAGGTAACTGAGGCCCAGAGAGGAATAATAACAGTAATAATTGCTGTATTCGTTAAGTGCTTACTATGTGCCAGCCATCGTACTAAGCGCTGGGGAAGATACAAGCTAATCGGGTTGAATACAGCCCCCATTTTCCAGATGAGGTAACTGAGGCCCAGAGAGGAATAATAACACTAATAATTGCCACAGTTGTTAAGTGCTTACTATGTGCCAGGCATCATGCTAAGCGCTGGGGAAGATACAAGCTACTCGGGTTGGATACAGCCCCCATTTTACAGATGAGGTAACTGAGGCCCAGAGAGTAATAATAATAATAATATTAATTTCAGTATTTGTTAAGCACTTACTATGTGCCTGGCATCGTACTAAGGGCTGGGGTTTGACACAAGCTAATCCGGCTGGGTACAGTCCCCATTTTACAGATGAGGTAACTGAGGCCCAGAGAGGAATAATAACAGTAATAATTGCTGTATTCGTTAAGTGCTTACTATGTGCCAGCCATCATACTAAGCGCTGGGGAAGATAAAAGGTAATCGGGTTGAATACAGCCCCCATTTTCCAGATGAGGTAACTGAGGCCCAGAGAGGAATAATAACAGTAATAATTGCTGTATTTGTTAAGTGCTTACTATGTGCCAGGCATCGTACTAAGCGTTGGGGAAGATACAAGCTAATCGGGTTGGATACAGTCCCCATTTTACAGATAAGGTAACTGAGGCCCAGAGAGTAATAATGATAATAATAAAATATTAATTGTGGTATTTGTTAAGCACTTACTATGTGCCAGGCATCGTACTAACTGTTGGGGCTTGACACAAGCTAATCGGGTTGGATACAGTCCCCGTTTTACAGATGAGGTAACTGAGGCCCAGAGAGGAATAATAACACTAATACTTGCCACATTTGTTAAGTGCTTACTATGTGCCAGGCATCATGCTAAGCGCTGGGGAAGATACAAGCTAATCGGGTTGGATGCAGTCCCCATTTTACAGATGAGGTAACTGAGGCCCAGAGAGGAATAATAATAATAATAATATTAATTGCAGTATTTGTTAAGCACTTACTATGTGCCTGGCATCGTACTAAGGGCTGGGGTTTGACACACGCTAATCCGGCTGGGTACGGTCCCCATTTTACAGATGAGGTAACTGAGGCCCAGAGAGGAATAATAACAGTAGTAATTGCTGTATTCGTTAAGTGCTTACTATGTGCCATAGTAAGCGCTTAATAAATGCCATCTTCATCATCCTTTGGAGGCAAATCCCACAGGCCGAGTGCACCGGCATTCCCACATTTTGGGGAGGAATTGCAGTTTACGCTGGGCATATCCCTTCATTTTACGGAACGCCGCGGATCGCCCGGGAAGACGGAGAGAACCAGACAAGCTCCCAGGATCCCAAGGATGCGGGAGGAAAAGAAAAAAGTCTGCAGGATAAAACTAGGTAGACGCCCCCGGACCCCTATTTTTAGAGAAGCTCAGTGGAAAGAGCCCGGGCTTTGGAGTCAGGGGTCACGGGTTCAAATCCCGGCTCCACCAACTGTCAGCTGGGTGACTTGGGCCAGTCACTTCACTTCTCTGGGCCTCAGTTCCCTCATCTGTAAAATGGGGATGAAGCCTGTGAGCCCCAGGTGGGACAAACTGATCATCTTGTAACCTCCCCAGCGCTTAGAACAGTGCTTTGCACGTAGTAAGCGCTTAGTAAATGCCATTATTGTTATTATTATTATTATTTCAGGGTCTGGCTTGCTGCGGGGGACGTGACAACCCGGAGGATTTCGGCGTAGGAGACAGAAGCCATTTGCTAAGTGCTAAGCGCTTAGTACAGTGCTCTGCACACAGTAAGCGCTCAATAAATACGATTGATGATGATTTGGGCCCAGCCGTGCGTCATTCGGCTGGACCTTTGGGCTCGGTCTTCCGCACGTGGCCGGGTTAGACGTCTTTCTGAACGCCTCACTCGGCAGAGGCCATTTCTGAGTGGGAGCCAGGGTGGGTTAGGAATGGATTGGACGCCCCCCGACCAAGAGCCAGCCGGATTTGGGATGAATCGGAGTAACGGGAAAAATCCCCGGTGATGAGCACTTGTCCGTGACCTTACCCTCCGCTGCTTCCCCTAGCTGTATTTTATAAAATAATAATTTTATTATTCAGAAACAGCGTGGCTCAGTGGAAAGAGCCCGGGCTTTGGAGTCCGAGGTCATGGGTTCAAATGCCGGCTCCGCCACTTGTCAGCTGGGTGACTTCGGGCAAGTCACTTCACTTCTCTGGGCCTCAGTGACCTCATCTGGAAAATGAGGATAAATCAATCAATCGTATTTATTGAGCGCTTACTGTGTGCAGAGCACTGGACTGAGCGCTTGGGAAGTACAAGTTGGCAACATCTAGAGACAGTCCCTACCCAACAGTGGGTAGACAACCCACTGGGGGACAACCTGATCGCCTTGTGTCCTCCCCAGCGCTTAGAACAGTGCTTTGCACATAGTAAGCGCTTAATAAATGCCATTATTATTATTATTATTAATGATAGAATTTGCTGAGTGCTTACTCAATAATAATAATAATGATGGCATTTGGTAAGCGCTTACTATGTGCCAAGCACTGTTCTAAGCGCTGGGGAGGATTCAGGGCAATCAGGTTGTCCCACGTGGGGCTTCACAGTCTTCATCCCCATTTTCCAGATGAGGTCACTGAGGCCCAGAGAGGTGAAGTGGCTTTTCCAAAGTCACCAAGCTGACAAGCGGCGGAGCCGGGATTTGAACCCACGACCTCCGACTCCAAAGCCCGGGCTCTTTCCACTGAGCCACGCTGCTTCTTACATTTTATTAAGCGCTTACTATGTGCCAAGCACTGTTCTAAGCGCCGGGGAGGTTACAAGGTGATCAGGTTGTCCCACGGGGGGCTCACAGTCTTAGTCCCCATTTTACAGATGAGGGAACTGAGGCCCAGAGAAGTTATGTGACTTGCCCAAGGTCACACAGCAGACATGTGGTGGAGCCGGGATTCGAACCCATGACCTCGGACTCCAAAGCCCGGGCTCTTTTCCACTGAGCCACACTGCTTCTCTACATCTAGAGACGGTCCCTCGCCGACAGTGGGCTCACAGTCTAGAAATTGGGCACGTTCATTCATTCATCATATTAGCGTGGCTCAGTGGAAAGAGCCCGGGCTTTGGAGTCAGGGGTCATGGGTTCGAATCCCTGCTCCGCCAATTGTCAGCTGTGGGACTTTGGGCCAGTCACTTCACTTCTCTGTGCCTCAGTGACCTCATCTGGAAAATGGGGATGAAGACTGGGAGCCCCTCTTGGGACAACCTGATCACCTTGTAACCTCCCCAGCGCTTAGAACAGTGCTCTGTACATAGTAAGCGCTTAACAAATGCTATTATTATTATTATTATTTGTTGAGTGCTTACTGTGTGCAGAGCACTGTACTAAGCGCTTGGGAAGTACAAGTTGACAACATAGAGAGACGGTCCCTACCCGACAGCGGGCTCACAGTCTAGAAATTGAGCACGTTCATTCATTCATCATATTAGCGTGGCTCAGTGGAAAGAGCCCGGGCTTTGGAGTCAGGGGTCGTGGGTTCGAATCCCGGCTCCGCCAATTGTCAGCTGTGGGACTTTGGGCCAGTCACTTCACTTCTCTGGGCCTCAGTGGCCTCATCTGGAAAATGGGGAAGAAGACTGTGAGCCCCCTGTGGGACAACCTGATCACCTTGTAACCTCCCCAGCGCTTAGAACAGTGCTCTGTACATAGTAAGCGCTTAACAAATGCTATTATTATTATTATTATTGTTATTATTTGTTGAGTGCTTACTGTGTGCAGAGCACTGTACTAAGCGCTTGGGAAGTACAAGTTGACAACATAGAGAGACGGTCCCTACCCGACAGCGGGCTCACAGTCTAGAAATTGAGCACGTTCATTCATTCATCATATTAGCGTGGCTCAGTGGAAAGAGCCCGGGCTTTGGAGTCAGGGGTCATGGGTTCGAATCCTGACTCCGCCAATTGTCAGCTGTGGGACTTTGGGCCAGTCACTTCACTTCTCTGGGCCTCAGTGACCTCATCTGGAAAATGGGGATGAAGACTGGGCGCTCCCCTTGGGACAACCTGATCACCTTGTAACCTCCCCAGCGCTTAGAACAGTGCTCTGCACATAGTAAGCGCTTAACAAATGCCATCATCATCATCAACTTGTAACCTCCCCAGCACTTAGAACAGTGCTCTGCACATAGTAAGCACTTAACAAATGCTATTATTATTATTATCATTATTTATTGAGCGCTTACTGTGTGCAGAGCACTGTACTAAGCGCTTGGGAAGTACAAGTTGGCAACATATAGAGACGGTCCCTACCCAACGGCGGGCTAACAGTCTTTGTGCAGAGCACTGTACTAAGCGCTTGGGAGGGGACAAGCCTGTGAGCCCGTTGATGGGTAGGGACCGTCTCTAGACGTTGCCAACTCATCATTCATTCATTCATTCATTCATTCAATCGTATTTATTGAGCGCTTACTGTGTGCAGGGCACTGTACTAAGCACTTGGGAAGTCCAAGTAGGCAACATATAGAGACGGTCCCTACCCGACAGCGGGCTCACGGTCTAGAAGGGCTCGTCCTTCCCAAGCACTCAGCCCGCAGTGAGCGCTCAATAAATACGATCGAATGGATGGCACATAGTGAGCGCTCAATAAATACGATCGAATGGACGGCACATAGTGAGCGCTCAATAAATACGATTGAATGGACGGCACATAGTGAACGCTCAATAAATACGATCGAATGGATGGTACATAGTGAGCGCTCAATAAATACGATCAAATGGATGGCACGTAGTGAGGGCTCAATAAATACGATCGAAGGGACGGCACATAGTGAGTGCTCAATAAATATGATCGAACGGACGGCACATAGTGAGCGCTCAATAAATATGATCGAATGGATGGCACATAGTGAGCGCTCAATAAATACGATCGAATGGACGGCACATAGTGAGCGCTCAATAAATACGATCGAATGGACAGCACATAGTGAGTGCTCAATAAATACGATCGAATGGATGGCACATAGTGAGCACTCAATAAATGCGATCGAACGGACGGCACATAGTGAGCGCTCAATAAATACAATCGAATGGACGGCACGTAGTGAGCACTCAGTAAAAACGATCGAATGGACGGCACATAGTGAGCGCTCAATAAATACGATCGAACGGACGGCACATAGTGAGCGCTCAATAAAAATGATCGAACGGACGGCACATAGTGAGTGCTCAATAAATATGATCGAATGGATGGCACATAGTGAGCGCTCAATAAATACGATCGAATGGATGGCACGTAGTGAGCGCTCAATAAATACGATCGAACGGATGGCACATAGTGAGTGCTCAGTAAATACGATTGAATGGACGGCACGTAGTGAGCGCTCAATAAATATGATCGAACGGACGGCACTTAGTGAGCGCTCAGTAAGTACGATCGAATGGACGGCACGTAGTGAGCGCTCAATAAATACGATCGAATGGACGGCACATAGCGAGCGCTCAATAAATACGGTCAAATGGATGGCACATAGTAAGCGCTCAATAAATATGATCAAATGGATGGCACATAGTGAGCGCTCAATAAATACAATCGAATGTACGGCACATAGTGAGCGTTCAATAAATACGATTGAATGGACGGCACGTAGTGAGCGCTTAACGATTTCACAATTAGTATTATAATTGTGAACGGCTCGGGCCCGCAGGCCTCGGATCCCACCGGGACGGGAAATTCCTGTCGGGAGGCCTTCTCTCCCCCGTTTCTTCCCGGGAATGGGGAGGGGGTTTGGAGCGAGGC
This sequence comes from Tachyglossus aculeatus, assembly GCF_015852505.1. NCBI lineage: Eukaryota > Metazoa > Chordata > Mammalia > Monotremata > Tachyglossidae > Tachyglossus > Tachyglossus aculeatus. The sequence goes on from NC_052090.1 coordinate 25,376,882, forward strand.
AGGGAGGCGGGAAGGGTGCGGGTTCGACCCCGGGCAGCGGGGCTGGCTCTATCTTTACCCGGCCCGCGGCCTGCGGCCTGGACGCTCAGCACATTGACGGGCCAGAGCAGGTGGGCGTCCAGCGGCCTAACCTTGGCGGGCCGGCCTCGGTTGACCCCCCGCCCCGCTTCCAGGGAGATCCGATGTCCCGCTGAAAGGTGGAAGGGCCCCGGCGACGTGCCGGCCCAGAAATAGAAAGGGACAGGTGGGACCGGGCCGCCGCTTGACGTGTGAGCCCGCTGTCGGGTAGGGACCGTCTCTATGTGTTGCCGACTTGGACTTCCCAAGCGCTTAGTACAGTGCTCTGCACGCAGTAAGCGCTCAATAAATACAATTGACTGATTGATTGACGTCGGCCCCTCCATCTTCCAGGCTGTGAGCCTGCTGTCGGGTAGGGACCGTCTCTCCCGGTTCATTCAGTCGTATTTATCCACTGTTGGATAGAGACCGTCTCTATATGTTGCCAACTTGGACTTCCCAAGCGCTTAGTACAATGCTCTGCACACAGTAAGCGCTCAATAAATACGATTGATTGATTGATTGATTGATTGACGTCGGCCCCTCCATCTTCCAGGCTGTGAGCCCGCTGTCGGGTAGGGACCGTCTCTACAGGTTCATTCAGTCGTATTTATCCACTGTCGGGAAGGGACCGTCTCTCTGTGTTGCCAACTTGGACTTCCCAAGCGCTTAGTACAGTGCTCTGCACACAGGAAGCGCTCAATAAATACAATTGATTGATTGATTGATTGATTGATTGACGTCGGCCCCTCCATCTTCCAGACTGTGAGCCCGCTGTCGGGTAGGGACCGTCTCTACAGGTTCATTCAGTCGTATTTATCCACTGTCGGGTAGGGACCGTCTCCATATGTTGCCAACTTGTACTTCCCAAGCGCTTAGTACAGTGCTCTGCACACTGCAAGCGCTCAATAAATACGATTGATTGATTGATTGACGTCGGCCCCTCCATCTTCCAGGCTGTGAGCCCGCTGTCGGGTAGGGACCGTCTCTCCAGGTTCATTCAGTTGTATTTATCCACTGTCGGGTGGGGACCGTCTCTATATGTTGCCAACTTGGACTTCCCAAGCGCTTAGTCCAGTGCTCTGCACACAGTAAGCGCTCAATAAATACAATTGATTGATTGATTGATTGATTGACGTCGGCCCCTCCATCTTCCAGGCTGTGAGCCCGCTGTCGGGTAGGGACCGTCTCTCCAGGTTCATTCAGTTGTATTTATCCACTGTCGGGTAGGGACCGTCTCTATAAGTTGCCAACTTGTACCTCCCAAGCGCTTAGTACAGTGCTCTGCACACAGTAAGCGCTCAATAAATACAATTGACTGATTGATTGATTGACGTCGGCCCCTCCATCTTCCAGGCTGTGAGCCCGCTGTCGGGTAGGGACCGTCTCAACAGGTTCGTTCAGTCGTATTTATCCACTGTTAGGTAGGGACCGTCTCTCTATGTTGCCAACTTGTACTTCCCAAGCGCTTAGTCCAGTGCTCTGCACACAGTAAGCGCTCAATAAATACAATTGATTGATTGATTGATTGATTGACGTCGGCCCCTCCATCTTCCAGGCTGTGAGCCCGCTGTCGGGTAGGGACCGTCTCTCCAGGTTCATTCAGTCGTATTTATCCACTGTCGGGTAGGGACCGTCTCTATAAGTTGCTGACTTGGATTTCCCAAGCGCTTAGTCCAGTGCTCTGCGCACAGTAAGCGCTCAATAAATACAATTGACTGATTGATTGATTGACGTCGGCCCCTCCATCTTCCAGGCTGTGAGCCCGCTGTCGGGTAGGGACCGTTTCTCCAGGTTCATTCAGTCGTATTTATCCACTGTCGGGTAGGGACCGTCTCTATGTGTTGCCGACTTGGACTTCCCAAGTGCTTAGTCCAGTGCTCTGCACACCGTAAGCGCTCAATAAATACAATTGATTGATTGATTGATTGATTGACGTCGGCCCCTCCATCTTCCAGGCTGTGAACCCGCTGTCGGGTAGGGACCGTCTCTACAGGTTCATTCAGTCGTATTTATCCACTGTCGGGTAGGGACCGTCTCTATAAGTTGCCAACTTGTACTTCCCAAGCGCTTAGTACAGTGCTCTGCACACAGTAAGCGCTCAATAAATACAATTGATTGATTGATTGATTGATTGACGTCGGCCCCTCCATCTTCCAGACTGTGAGCCCGCTGTCGGGTAGGGACCGTCTCTACAGGTTCATTCAGTCGTATTTATCCACTGTCGGGTAGGGACTGTCTCTATATGTTCCCGACTTGGACTTCCCAAGCGCTTAGTTATAATAATAATAATAATAATAATAATAATAATAATAATAATAATGATGGCATTTGTTAAGTGCTTACTATGTGCAGAGCACCGTTCTAAGCGCTGGGGAGGATACAAGGTGATTAAGTTGTCCCACGTGGGGCTCACAGTCAATCCCCATTTTACAGATGAGGTAACTGAGGCTCAGAGAAGTGAAGTGACTTGCCCAAGGTCACACAGCAGACATTTGGCGGAGCCGGGCTTCGAACCCCTGCCCTCTGACTCCAAAGCCCGTGCTCTTTCCACTGAGCCACGCTGCTTCTCCAATGAAGAATTGATAATAATATTATTATTATTATCCGATTATTATCCAATTGATAATAATAATAATAATAATTTTGGTATTTGTTAAGCGCTTACTATGTGCACAGCACCGTTCTAAGCGCTGGGGAGGATGCAAGGTGATCAGGTTGTCCCCCGTGGGGCTCCCAATCTTCATCCCCATTTTCCAGATGAGGTAACTGAGGCCCAGAGAAGTGAAGTGACTCGCCCAAAGTCACCCAGCTGACAATGGGCGGGGCCGGGATTTGAACCCATGACCTCTGACTCCAAAGCCCGGCCTCTTTTCCACTGAGCCAAGCTGCTTCTCTTGTACAGTGCTCTGCACACAGTAAGCGCTCAATAAATACGATTGATTGTGTGGCTCAGTGGAAAGAGCCCGGGCTTTGGAGTCAGAGGTCATGGGTTCGAATTCCGTCTCCACCACCTGTCTGCTGTGTGACCTTGGGCGAGTCACTTAACTGCTCTGAGCCTCAGTTCCCTCATCTGGAAAATGGGGATTAAGACTGGGAGCCCCACGTGGGACAACCTGATCACTTTGTACCCCCCCCAGCGCTTAGAACAGTGCTTTGCACATAGTAAGTGCTTAACAAATGCCAACATTATTATTATTATTATTATTATTGATTGATTGACTCATTCGTCCAATCAATCCTATCTACTGAGCGCTTACCATGTGCGGAGCGCTTGGGAAGTCCAGGTCGGCAACATCTAGGGACGGTCCCTGCCCGACAGCGGGCTCACAGTCTGGAAGCGCTTAGTACAGTGCCAAGCGCTTAGTCCAGTGCTCTGCACATAGTAAGCGCTCAATAAATACGATTGATGATGATGATGGAAGGGGGAGACGGACGACAAGACAAAACATATTCACAAAATAAAATCAATCAATCGTATTTATTGAGCACTTACTGTGTGCAGAGCACTGGACTAAGCGCTTGGGAAGTACAAGTTGGTAACGTATAGAGACAGTCCCTACCCGACAGTGGGCTCACAGTCTAGAAGGGGGAGACAGAGAACAAAACCAAACATACTAACAAAATAAAATAAATAGAATAGATATGTACAAGTAAGACAAATAAATAAATAAATAAATAAATAAATAAATAAATAAATAAATAAATAAATCGTATTTATTGAGCGCTTACTGTGTGCAGAGGACTGTACTAAGCGTTTGGGAAGTACAAGTTGGCAACTTATAGAAACGGTCCCTACCCAACAGTGGGCTCACAGTGCATTTATTAAGCACTTACTCTGTGCAAAGCGCTGTTCGAAGCGCTGGGGAGGTAACAAAGTGATCAGGTTGGATCAGGTTGTCCCACAGTCTTCATCCCCATTTTCCAGATGAGGTAACTGAGGCCCAGAGAAGTGAAGTGACTTGCCCGAAGTCACACAGCTGACAATTGGCGGAGCCGGGATTTGAACCCACGACCTCTGACTCCAAAGCCCGGGCTCTTTCCACTGAGCCACGCTGCTTCTCTATGAATAGAATAGTAAATGAATAGAACAGTAAATATGTACAAGTAAAATAAATAGAGTAACAAATATGTATGAACATATATACATATATATAATATTCATTCATTCATTCTGTCGTATTTATTGAGCGCTTACTGTGTGCAGAGCACTGGACTAAGCGCTTGGGAAGTCCAAGTTGGCAACATCTAGGGACGGTCCCTACCCAACAGCGGGCTCACAGTCTAGAAGGGGGAGACGGACGACAAAACAGAACGTATTAACAGAATGAAATAAATAGAATAAATACGTACAAGTAAAATAAATAAATAAATAGAGTAATAAATACGTACAAACATATATACACATATACAGGTTATATATACAGGTTTATTTATTCATTCATTCAATCCTATCTACTGAGCGCTTACCGTGTGCGGAGCGCTTGGGAAGTCCAGGTCGGCAACATCTAGAGATGGTCCCTGCCTGACAGCGGGCTCACAGTCTGGAAGCGCTTAGTACAGTGCCAAGCGCTTAGTCCAGTGCTCTGCACATAGTAAGCGCTCAATAAATACGATTGATGATGATGATGGAAGGGGGAGACGGACGACAAGACAAAACATATTCACAAAATAAAATCAATCAATCAATCGTATTTATTGAGCACTTACTGTGTGCAGAGCACTGGACTAAGCGCTTGGGAAGTACAAGTTGGTAACGTATAGAGACAGTCCCTACCCGACAGTGGGCTCACAGTCTAGAAGGGGGAGACAGAGAACAAAACCAAACATACTAACAAAATAAAATAAATAGAGTAGATAGGTACAATAAGATAAATAAATCAATCGTATTTATTGAGCGCTTACTGTGTGCAGAGCACTGTACTAACCGCTTGGGAAGTACAAGTTGGCAACCTATAGAAACGGTCCCTACCCAACAGTGGGCTCACAGTGCATTTATTAAGCACTTACTCTGTGCAAAGCGCTGTTCGAAGCGCTGGGGAGGTAACAAAGTGATCAGGTTGGATCAGGTTGTCCCACAGTCTTCATCCCCATTTTACAGATGATGTCACTGAGGCCCAGAGAAGTGAACTGACTTGCCCAAAGTCACACAGCTGACAATTGGCGGAGCCGGGATTTGAACCCATGAACTCTGACTCCAAAGCCCGGGCTCTTTCCACTGAGCCACGCTGCTCAGGATATGGATGTAAGTGTCGTGGGACTGAGATTAGGGCGCATATTAAGTGCTCTGCACACAGTAAGCGCTCAATAAATACGATTGATGATGATTAAGTAATAATAATAATGATGGCATCTGTTAAGTGCTTACTATGTGTCAGGCACTGTACTAAGCGCTGGGGCGGGTACAGAAGCAGCGTGGCTCAGTGGAAAGAGCCCGGGCTTTGGAGTCAGAGGTCGTGGGTTCGAATCCTGGCCCTGCCAATTGTCGGCTGGGTGACTTTGGGCGAGTCACTTGACTTCTCTGGGCCTCAGTTCCCTCATCTGGAAAATGGGGATGAAGACCGGGAGCCCCCCCGTGGGACACACTGATCGCCTTGTAACCTCCCCAGCGCTTAGAACAGGGCTTTGCACATAGTAAGCGCTTAACAAATGCCATCATTATTATTATTATTTGGAGCCAGAGGCCATGGGTTCAAATCCCAGCTCCGCCAATTGTCAGCTGGGTGACTTGGGGCGAGTCACTTCACTTCTCTGGGCCTCAATGACTTCATCTGGAAAATGGGGATGAAGACTGTGAGCCCCCCGTGGGACAACCCGATCGCCTTGTAACCTCCCCAGCGCTTAGTACAGTGCTCCGCACACAGTAAGCGCTCAATAAATACGATTGAGCGCTTACTGTGTGCAGAGCACTGGACTAAGCGCCCTAGAGGAGCGCTTGGCAAAGCCTTAGTCGGCATGAAATTCTTTTTTCGGTTTCCGTTAAAATTCATTCATTCATTCAATCGTATTTATTGAGCGCTTGCTGTGTGCAGAGCACTGTACTAAGCGCTTGGGAAGTACAAGTTGGCAACATCTAGAGACGGGCCCTACCCGACAGCGGGCTCACAGGCTAGAAGGGGGAGACACAACAAAACGAAATGATGATGATGATGATGATGATGATGATGATGATGATGATGGCATTTGTTAAGCGCTTACTATGTGCCAAGCACTGTTCTAAGCGCTGGGGAGGTTACAAGGTGATCAGGTTGTCCCACATGGGGCTCACAGTTTTCATCCCATTTTACTGATGAGGGAACTGAGGCACAGAGAAGTTAAGCGATTTGCTGACAATTGGCGGAGCCGGGATTTAATAATGATAATAATAATAATAATAATAATAATAATAATAATGGCATTTGTTAAGCACTTACTATGTGCAAAGCACTGTTCTAAGCGCTGGGGAAGTTACAATGTGATCAGGCTGTCCCACGGGGGGCTCACAATCTTAATCCCCATTTTAATAATAATAATGATGGCATTTATTAAGTGCTTACTATGTGCAATGCACTGTTCTAAGCGCTGGGGAGGTTACAAGGTGATCAGGTTGTCCCACGGGGGGCTCACAGTCTTCATCCCCATTTTAATAATAATAATAATGATGATGGCATTTATTAAGCGCTTACTATGTGCCATGCACTGTTCTAAGCGCTGGGGAGGTTACAAGGTGATCACAGTCTTCACCCCCATTTGACAGATGAAGGTCACTGAGGTCCAGAGAAGCGAAGTGACTTGCCCGGAGTCACCCAGCTGACGATTGGCAGAGCCGGGATTCGAACACATGACCTTGGGCTCTCAAACCCGGGCTCTTTCCACTGCGTCTCCCCCTTTTAGACTGTGAGCCCACTGTTGGGTAGGGACTGTCTCTATATGTTGCCAATTTGTACTTCCCAAGCGCTTAGTACAGTGCTCTGCACACAGTAAGCGCTCAATAAATACGATTGATGATTATGATGATGATGCTTCTCTACAAAGTAAGGGCTTCCTCCGTGCCGGGCTCTGTTTTGAGCGCCGGGGTGGATCCCAGCTAATCAGGTTGGCCCCAGTCCCCGTCCCACCCGGGGCTCACGGTCTTCATTTGACAGATGAGGGAACTGAAGCCCAGAGAGGTGAAGTGACCGGCCCGAGGTCACCCAGCCGAGTCGGGAGTCGAACCCAGGCCTCGGTCCCGCGTTCCCCGGTGGTGTACCGAGCGCCTAATACAGTGCTCTGCACACAGTAAGCGCTCAATAAATACGACTGAATGAATGGTGCTCCCTTGGGGCTCTGGGAAGGGGTTTCCGGGGTTGGAGGTGGTCTTCCCTTGGGGATAATAAGCCCCTCCCTCCTCTCCCTATAATAATAATAATAATAAAAATAATAATAATAATAATGGCATTTATTAAGCGCTTACTATGTGCCAAGCACCGTTCTAAGCACTGGGAAGGTTCCAAGGTGATCAGGTTGTCCCCCGGGGGGCTCCCAGTCTTCACCCCCATTTTCCAGATGAGGCAACTGAGGCCCAGAGAAGTGAAGTGACTTGCCCAAAGTCACCCAGCTGACGATTGGCGGAGCCGGGATTTGAACTCACGACCTCGGACTCCAAAGCCCGGGCTCTTTCCACTGAGCCACGCTCCCCATCCCCCCCCGCCCCACCTCCTTCCCCTCCCCACAACCCCGTCTATATGTTTGTGCAGATTTATTACTCTATTTATTTTACTTGGACATATTGACTATTCGATTTATTTTATTTTGTTACTGCTGTGCATCTAACTTTACTTCTATTTATTCTGACGACTTGACACCCGTCCACATGTTCTGTTTTGTCGTCCGTCTCCCCCTTCTAGACTGTGAGCCCGCTGTCGGGCTCTAGACGTTGCCCACTTGGACTTCCCAGGCGCTTAGTACAGTGCTCTGCACACAGTGAGCGCTCAAGAAATACGACCGAATGAACGACGATATTTGCTAAGCGCTTATTATGTGCCGAGCACTGTTCTAAGCACTGGGGGAGATACAAGGAGATCAGGTTGTCCCCCGTGGGGCTCCCAGTCTTCATCCCCATTTTCCAGATGAGGCAACTGAGGCCCAGAGAAGTGAAGTGACTGGCTCAAAGTCCCAGAGCAGTGGCAGAGCCGGGATTCGAACCCATGACCTGTGACTCCCAAGCCCGGGCTCTTTCCACTGAGCCACGCTCTCTCTCTCATGAGGGGTTACTCGGGGAGGAAGTGGTGTTCCTTCGGGGCCGCTTGTGGGAGGGGGTTACTATTATTATATTTGTGAGGCGCTTACTATGTGCCCAGCACCGTTCTAAGCGCTGGGGAGGTTACAAGGTGATCAGGTTGCCCCACGTCTTCATCCCCATTTTCCAGATGAGGAAACCGAGGCCCAGAGAAGTGAAATGACCGGCCCAAGGTCCCAGATGAGTGGAAGAGCCGGGATTAGAACCCAAGTCCGCTGGCTCCCAAGGACTATATCACAATAATAGTAATAATAATGGCATCCGTTAAGCGCTTACAGATGCTGTACTAAGCGCCGGGGTGGATTTTTAGACTGTGAGCCCACTGTTGGGTAGGGACTGTCTCTATATGTTGCCAATCTGTACTTCCCAAGCGCTTAGTCCAGTGCTCTGCACACGGTAAGCGCTCAATCAATACGATTGATGATGATGATTCGAGCCGATCGGGTGGGACGCCGTCCCCGTCCCACGTGGGGCCCGCGGCCTCCGACCCCGTTCGACGGACGGGGGAAACCGAGGCCTGTTCCCGGCCCGTTTGGCCTCCCGGCTCCTTGGGGAAAGTCGGAAAGCGCTCGAGAAAGGCACGCAACCGGCCGCACTGCAAGAACCAACGTCGTTTTAATCGGAGCAGAAACAGCGGGGAAAACCGTACGGGACACACGCCGGGGAGGTTATAAATAAGAGGAAACCTGGCGGCAAAAAGGCCTTTCACGGCAAGAGACGTTTGGGAGACAGGGCTCCGCGGGCCGTCCAAAAGGTAGCCTGCGGCGACCCGTTAATAAATAGCCTTTCGTGGAAAATGCAACTGAGCGCGGCTTAGAAAAATACCCACATCTGCGCCTTCGGGCCTCGTTTCTAAAAAAGCTTATAAATCCGACGTGTATTTATAAATGGACAGTCCCGCCCTCTCCGGTTTAAAAACGTCTGGCGGGAGCCCCTCCGGGCGTCTGAAACGCCCGTCCCGGGGGAGATATTTCCATTAGGGGAGGAAAAAACCACACGCACACCCAACAAAATCGGCTTTTCCAAGAGGCCGGAGGGGGCGAGGGCCCGTCGGACGCCGGGAGACGCAAAGCGGCTCGGGTGGGAGAACGCGCCCGTCCGGCTGGAAAAGCGTGATTAAAAAACGGGAAATAAATAAAAACGCGAGACGGGCCGTCTCCGCTTTCTCCCGCAACGCGTCTCGGCCGCCCCTCGACGGGCGGTTAAGTTTCGGCGGAAAAGGGAGAGGAAACCCACAAAAGAAACACCTTACGACGCCACCGCCGCCCCGGGAATGCGGCCCGTGGTTCCGAACCACCGGGTCGGATCCCCGGTCCGGTCTCCGCTCCCGGGAGATGGGAAAGCCGTCGAGAGGAGGGATCTCCGTTACATCATGCAGCACGTGGAAAAACGCCTCCCGACGGCGGGTCTTTCCCGACGCCCATCCGGGAGGCTCCGGGCCTGGTGCCGTCCCCTCCGCCGTGGAGGATCCCGGCCCGAGGGGTCGACTGCTTTTTCCAGGATGTTCGACGGGAGAGGGAAAGATCCCAAGCCGGACGTTGGGGCGGGATTGTGTGGACGCCGGCCTTCCCCGGCAGACCGACGACCACGCGCGGGCAGGCCGGAGCTCCGGCCTGGATTGGACTCGGCGGGCGGGCGGCGTCCTCAGGCCGTGGGGACGTGCGGGGGACTGAGGGGAGAGACAGAAACCGGACGTATATATATCTATATTATATCATCATCATCATCAATCGTATTTATTGAGCGCTTACTGTGTGCAGAGCGCTGGACTAAGCGCTTGGGAAGTCCAAGTTGGCAACACAGAGAGACAGTCCCTACCCAACAGTGGGCTCACAGTCTAAAAGGGGGAGACGGAGAACAGAACCAAACATACTAACAAAATAAAATAAATAGAATAGATAGGTACAAGTACAATAAATAAATAAATAGAGTAATAAATATGTACAAACATATGTCCATATATACAGGTGCTGTGGGGAAGGGAAGGAGGTAAGATGGGGGGGATGGAGAGGGGGACGAGGGGGAGATATATACATTATATATGTATATATGTTTGTACATATTTATCACTCTATTTATTTTACTTGTACCTATCTATTCTATTTATTTTATTTTGTTAGTATGTTTGGTTTTGTTCTCTGTCTCCCCCTTCTAGACTGTGAGCCCACTGTTGGGTAATAATAATAACGATGGTATTTGTTAAGCGCTTACTATGTGCAAAGCACTGTTCTAAGCACTATGTATATATATATATATAATATATATGTTTGTACATATTTATTACTCTATTTTTTTATTTCACTTGTACCTATCTATTCTATTTATTTTATTTTGTTAGTATGTTTGGTTTTGTTCTCTGTCTCCCCCTTCTAGACTGTGAGCCCACTGTTGGGTAATAATAATAACGATGGCATTTGTTAAGCACTTACTATGTGCAAAGCCCTGTTCTAAGCACTATGTATATATATATATATATATATATATATTATATATGTATATATGTTTGTACATATTTATTACTCTATTTATTTATTTTACTTGTACCTATCTATTCTATTTATTTTATTTTGTTAGTATCTTTGGTTTTGTTCTCTGTCTCCCCCTTCTAGACTGTGAGCCCGCTGTTGGGGAACAATAATAATGATGGTATTTGTTAAGTGCTTACTATTTGTACATATTTATTACTCTATTTTACTTGTACCTATCTATTCTATTTATTTTATTTTGTTAGTATGTTTGGCTTTGTTCTCTGTCTCCCCCTTCTAGACTGTGAGCCCACTGTTGGGTAATAATAATAACGATGGTATTTGTTAAGCGCTTACTATGTGCAAAGCACTGTTCTAAGCACTATGTATATATATATATTATATATGTATATATGTTTGTACATATTTATTACTCTATTTATTTATTTATTTTACTTGTACCTATCTATTCTATTTATTTTATTTAGTTAGTATGTTTGGTTTTGTTCTCTGTCTCCCCCTTCTAGACTGTGAGCCCGCTGTTGGGTAACAATAATAATGATGGTATTTGTTAAGTGCTTACTATTTGTACATATTTATTACTCTATTTTACTTGTACCTATCTATTCTATTTATTTTATTTTGTTAGTATGTTTGGCTTTGTTCTCTGTCTCCCCCTTCTAGACTGTGAGCCCACTGTTGGGTAATAATAATAACGATGGTATTTGTTAAGCGCTTACTATGTGCAAAGCACTGTTCTAAGCACTATGTATATATATATATTATATATGTATATATGTTTGTACATATTTATTACTCTATTTATTTATTTATTTTACTTGTACCTATCTATTCTATTTATTTTATTTAGTTAGTATGTTTGGTTTTGTTCTCTGTCTCCCCCTTCTAGACTGTGAGCCCGCTGTTGGGTAACAATAATAATGATGGTATTTGTTAAGTGCTTACTATTTGTACATATTTATTACTCTATTTTACTTGTACCTATCTATTCTATTTATTTTATTTAGTTAGTATGTTTGGTTTTGTTCTCTTGTCTCCCCCTTCTAGACTGTGAGCCCGCTGTTGGGTAATAATGATAACGATGGTATTTGTTAAGCGCTTACTATGTGCAAAGCCCCGTTCCAAGCACTGGGGAGATACAAGGTGATCAGGTTGTCCCACCGGGGGCTCACAGTCTTCATCCCCATTTTCCAGAGGAGGGAACTGAGGCCCAGAGAAGTGAAGTGACTCGCCCAAAGTCACCCAGCTGACAAGTGGCGGAGCTGGGATTTGAACCCATGACCTCCGACTCCAAAGCCCGGGCTCTTTCCGCTGCTTCTCTGGGTAGGGACGGTCTCTAGGTGTTGCCAGCTTGGACTTCCCAAGCGCTTAGTCCAGTGCTCTGCACACAGTAAGCGCTCAGTAAGTACGATTGATTGATTGATTGACGGCGACCTTGGGGGGCCGGGGTCGCCCTTCCGCCCTCCGGCCCCCCGCGGTCGACCCCCGGGGACGGGGCCTTACCTGGCCGAGGCCCGGTCAGGTGAGGAAGTGAACGATGAGGATGGCCACCCCGACGTTGAGCAGCATGACCAGGACGATGACCACAGAGTTGGGGCCCTGGGGAGCCAAATAGACGACACTGTCATCCCGGGGCGGCGGTTCGCGGGCTGTGAGCCCGCCGTCGGGTAGCGGCCGTCTCTAGATGTTGCCAACTTGGACTCCCCAAGCGCTTAGTCCAGTGCTCTGCACACAGCAAGCGCTCAATAAATACGATGGATTGACTGGATGGTCACGGCGTACCCTCCTAAGCGCTCAGTACAGTGCCCTGCCCACAGCGTGGCACGGTGGCTACGGCCCGGGAGCCAGAGAGGTCGTGGCTCTGCCACTCGTCTGCTCCTTGACCTCTCTCTGGGCCTCAGTGACCTCTTCTGGAAAACAATCAGTCAATCAATCGTATTTATTGAGCGCTTACTGAGGGCAGAGCACTGGACTAAGCGCTTGGGAAGTCCAAGTTGGCAACATAATAATAATAATGGCATTTATTAAGCGCTTACTATGTGCAAGGCACTGTTCTAAGCTCTGGGGGTATACAAGGTGATCAGGTTGTCCCACATGGGGCTCACAATCTTCATCCCCATTTTACAGCTGAGGGAACTGAGGCCCGGAGAAGTTAAGTGACTTGCCCAAAGTCACACAGCTGACAAGTGGCAGAGCCAGGATTCGAACCCATGACCTCTGGCTCCAAAGTCCGTGCTCTTTCCACTGAGCCACGCTGCTTCTAGAGACGGTCCCTACCCGACAGTGGGCTCACAGTCTAGAAGGATGAAACTTGTCAGCTGTGTGACCTTGGCAAGCCACCTAACTTCTCTGTGCCTCAGTGACCTCATTTGTAAAATGGGGATTAAGACTGTGAGCCCCCAGTGGGACAACCTGATCACCTCATAGCCAGCGCTTAGAACAGGGCTTTGCACATAGTAAGCGCTTAACAAATACCACCGTTATTATTATTATTATTATTATAATGGCAGCATTCGTTAAGCGCTTACTATGTGCAAAGCACTGTTCTAAGCGCTGGGGGGGATACAAGGTGATCAGGTTGTCCCACAGGGGGCTCACAGTCTTCACCCCCATTTGACAGATGAGGTCACTGAGGCTCAGAGAATAATAATAATAATAATTAATAATAATAATGATGGCATTTGTTAAGCACTTACTATGTGCCAAGCACTGTTCTAAGCGCTGGGGGGGGGGGGGGGATACAAGGTGATCAGGTTGTCCCCCGGGGGGCTCCCAGTCTTCATCCCCATTTTCCAGATGAGGGAACTGAGGCCCAGAGAAGTGAAGTGACTCGCCCAGGGTCACACAGCAGACATGTGGCGGAGCTGGGATTCGAACCCATGACCTCTGACTCCCAAGCCCGGGCTCTTTCCACTGAGCCACGCTGCTTCTCTCTGACTGTGAGCCCCATGGGGGACGGGGACTGTGTCTAACCTGATCTGCTTCTATCCATCCCTGCGCTTATCATCATCAATCGTATTTATTGAGCGCTTACTGTGTGCAGAGCACTGGACTAAGCGCTTGGGAAGTACAAGTTGGCAACACATAGAGACGGTCCCTACCCAACAGTGGGCTTACTACAGTGCCCGTCACTTCGTAAGCACCTAAATGCCCCAATTATTATTATGATGACAGTAAACTCTTCCAAGCACTTGGTACAGTATTTTGGCCACAGGAAGTGCTCAATAGATACGACCAAATGACAATTCAGTTCATTCAATTGTATTTATTGAGCGCTTCCTGTGGGCAGAGCACTGTACTAAGCGCTTGGGACAGGACAATAAGAGAAGCAGCGTAGCTCAGTGGAAAGAGCCCGGGCTTTGGAGTCAGAGGTCAAGGGTTCTAATCCCGGCTCCGACAACTGTCAGCTGTGTGACTTCGGGCAAGTCACTTCACTTCTCTATGCCTCAGTTCCCTCATCTGTAAAATGGGGATGAAGACTGGGAGCCCCCCATGGGACAACCTGATCACCTTGTAACCTCCCCAGCCCTTAGAACAGTGCTTTGCACATAGTAAGCGCTTAATAAATGCCATCATTATTATTACAATAAGTGCTCAATAAATACAATTGAATGAATGAATGAATAAATAAGACTGTGAGCCCACCGTGGGACAGCCTGATCACCCTGTAACCTCCCCAGCGCTTAGAACAGTGCTTGGCACATAGTAAGCGCTTAATAAATGCCATCATTATTATCATTATCTGTGCCTCAGTGACCTCATCTATAAAATGAGGATTAAGACTGTGAGCCCGCCGTGGGACAACCTGATCGCCTTGTAACCTCCCCAGTGCTTAGAACAGTGCTTTGCACATAGTAAGCGCTTAACAAATACCATTATTATTATTATTATTATTATTTGGTGAGAAGGTGGGCAGAGGGGTGGGCGACCTTGGGCGGAGGCGGCCCAAGCTGGATGGCAGAGCACTGTACTAAACACTTGGGAGCGTGCAGTATACTGTGAGCCCACTGTTGGGTAGGGACCGTCTCTAGATGTTGCCAACGTGGACTTCCCAAGCGCTTAGTCCAGTGCTCTGCACACAGGAAGCGCTCAATAAATACGATTGACTGATTGATTCTAGACTGTGAGCCCACTGTCAGGTAGGGACCGTCTCTAGATGTTGCCAACATGGACTTCCCAAGCGCTTAGTCCAGTGCTCTGCACACAGGAAGCGCTCAATAAATATGACTGATTGATTGACTGATTGATTGATTCTAGACTGTGAGCCCACTTTTGGGTAGGGACTGTCTCTGTGTGTTGCCAACTTTAACTTCCCAAGCACTTAGTCCAGTGCTCTGCACACAGGAAGCGCTCAATAAATACGATCGATTGATTGATTGATTCTAGACTGTGAGCCCACTGTTGGGTAGGGACCGTCTCTAGATGTTGCCAACGTGGACTTCCCAAGCGCTTAGTCCAGTGCTCTGCACACAGGAAGCGCTCAATAAATACGATTGACTGATTGATTCTAGACTGTGAGCCCACTGTCAGGTAGGGACCGTCTCTAGATGTTGCCAACATGGACTTCCCAAGCGCTTAGTCCAGTGCTCTGCACACAGGAAGCGCTCAATAAATATGACTGATTGATTGACTGATTGATTGATTCTAGACTGTGAGCCCACTTTTGGGTAGGGACTGTCTCTGTGTGTTGCCAACTTTAACTTCCCAAGCACTTAGTCCAGTGCTCTGCACACAGGAAGCGCTCAATAAATACGATTGACTGATTGATTGATTCTAGACTGTGAGCCCACTGTTGGGTAGGGACCGTCTCTAGATGTTGCCAACGTGGACTTCCCAAGTGCTTAGTCCAGTGCTCTGCACACAGGAAGCGCTCAATAAATACGATCGATTGATTGATTGATTCTAGACTGTGAGCCCACTGTTGGGTAGGGACCGTCTCTAGATGTTGCCAACATGGACTTCCCAAGCGCTTAGTCCAGTGCTCCGCACACAGGAAGCGCTCAATAAATACGACTGACTGATTGATTGACTCTAGACTGTGAGCCCACTGTCGGGTAGGGACCGTCTCTAGATGTTGCCAACGTGGACTTCCCAGGCGCTTAGTCCAGTGCTCTGCACACAGGAAGCGCTCAATAAATACGATTGACTGATTAATTGATTCTAGGCTGTGAGCCCACTGTCGGGTAGGGACCGTATCTAGATGTTGCCAACGTGGACTTCCCAAGCGCTCAGTCCAGTGCTCTGCACACAGGAAGCGCTCAATAAATACGACTGATTGATTCTAGACTGTGAGCCCACTGTTGGGTAGGGACTGTCTCTATGTGTTGCCAACTTGGACTACCCAAGCGTTTAGTCCAGTGCTCTGCACACACGAAGCGCTCAATAAATACGATTGACTGATTGATTGATTCTAGACTGTGAGCCCACCGTCGGGTAGGGACCGTCTCTAGATGTTGCCAACGTGGACTTCCCAAGCGCTTAGTCCAGTGCCCTGCACACAGGATTGATTGATACGACTGAGGAAGTGCTCAATAAATACAATTGATTGATTGATACGACTGAATGAATGATTGATCGATACGGCACACAGGAAGCGCTCAATAAATACGACTGGTTGATCGATTGAGTGAACTGACCTTGATTGATTGATTGATTGATTGATAAATGCGACTGAATAATGAGTGAACTGACCGGGTTGACCTCCCTGTCCACGGGGGGTGAGCCATTGCGGGCCGGACTCTTGGCCGTCGACAGCTCGGACGCCCTGGCCCGCGGGACGGGGCCTTCCTGGACGGGCGGACGGGGCGCGGCCTTGGCCGGGGGCGTCCGGTGCGGCGGGCCGGCGGGCGGGGGGCCGGGGGCGGCCACCCCATCGTCGTCCTCGGGCGCGGGTTGCGGGGCGCCGACCTTCACGTAGTAGCCGTGGTACTGGGCGTGCAGCTGGCCGTCGCCCGGGCCGGAGGGATTATGGCGGCCCGCGTACTTGGAGGCCGCCGCGGGCGACGGAGCGGGCCTGGGGTTGGGCCTCTTGGCGGCGGGGGGCTTGGGGCTGGGCTGCGGCGAGCTGGGGGGCGTCGTGCCTTTCCGGTAGAAGTGGGGGGACTCCTCGGGGGAGGCGGCCTTCTCGGGGACGCCGTCCTCGGCCTGCCCTTCGGGGCCGCCGACCTCCTCCGGGACCCTCTGCTTGATGTAATCGGGGCCTCGAAGAAGAATAATAACGTCATCATCATCGTCAATCGTACTGATTGAGCGCTTACCGTGTGCAGAGCACTGGACTAAGCGCTCGGGAAGTCCAAGTTTGGCAACGTCTAGAGACGGGCCCTATCCAACGGCGGGCTCGAAGTCTAAAAGGGGGAGACGGACAACAAAACCAAACATACTAACAAAATAAAAAATAGAATGGATAGGTACAAGTAAAATAGAGTAATAAATAGGTACAAGCATATATACATCTATACAGGTGCTGTGGGGAAGGGAAGGAGGTAAGATGGGGGGATGGAGAGGGGGACGAGGGGGAGAGGATGTTGGCGTTTGTTAATAATAATAATAATTTTGGTATTTGTGAAGCGCTTACTATGTGCAAAGCACTGTTCTAAGCGCTGGGGGGGATACAAAAGTGATCAGGTTTTTCCATGTGGGGCTCATAGTCTCAATCCCCATTTTACAGATCAGGTAACGGAGGCCCAGAGGAGTGAAGTGACTTGCCCAAAGTCACACAGCTGACAAGCAGTGGAGCTGGGATTTGAACCCACGGCCTCTGGCTCCCAAGCCCGGGCTCTTTCCGTTGAGCCACGCTGTTAAGCGCTTACTAGGTGCCAAGCACCGTTCTAAGCGCTGGGGCGGATACGAGGTCATCAGGTTGTCCCACGGGGGGCTCACGGTCTTCACCCCCATTTGACAGATGAGGGGACTGAGGCCCAGAGAAGTGAAGTGACTTGCCCAGGGTCACCCAGCTGACAAGTGGCGGGGCCGGGATTTGAACCCGTGACCTCTAACTCCAAAGCCCGGGCTCTTTCCACTGAGCCACGCTGCTTCCGGGGACAGAGGCGGTCAGGCCCGTCTCCTCCCAGGAGCCTTCCCTGACTGTGCCCTCCGTCCCCCTTCTCCCGCCCCCTCTTCCCCCCTCCCAGCCCTACACCGCTTAATAATAATAATAATAATAATGATAATAATAGTATTTGTCAGAGTGCTTAGAACAGTGCTTTGCACTTAGTAAGTGCTTAATAAATGCCATTATTATTATTATTATTTGTTAAGTGCCAAGCGCTAAGCGCTTGGGGTAGACTGGGTTGCCCCATGCGGGGTTCCCAGTCTTCATCCCCATTTTACAGATGGGGTCACTGAGGCACGGAGAAGTGGCGTGGCTCGCCCAAAGTCACCCAGCTGACAAGCGGCGGAGGCGGCATTAGAACCCAAGACTTCTGACTCCCAAGCCCGGGCTTTTTCCACTGAGCCACGCTGCTTCTCACTTAGGTCCGCCTCTGTCATTTATTTATTTCTATTATTAATAATAATAATAATAATAATAATGACATTTATTAAGCGCTTACTATGTGCATGGCACTGTTCTAAGCGCTGGGGAGGTTACAAGGTGATCAGGCTGTCCCATGGGGGACTTACAGTCTTAATCCCCATTTTACAGATGAGGGAACTGAGGCCCAGAGAAGTGAAGTGACTTGCCCGAAGTCACACAGCTGACAATTGGCAGAGCTGGGATTCGAACCCATGACCTCGGACTCCAAAGCCCGGGCTCTTTCCACTGAGCTGTCTCCCCATCTCGACTGACTGTGAGCCCCCCGTGGGACAACCTGATCACGTTGTAGCCACCCCAGCGCTTAGAACAGTGCTTCGTACATAGTAAGCGCTTAACAAATGCCATCATTATTATTATTATTAACAAATGCCATCATCATCATCATTATTATTATTATAAGTACACTGTGGGCAGGGAATGTGTCTATTTATTGTCGTACTGTCCTCTCCCAAGCGTTTAGTACAGTGCTCCGCAACAGTAAGCGCTCCGTAAATACGACTGACTGATCTCTAGACTGTCAGCTCATCGTGGGCAGGGGACGTGCCTGCTTACTGTCTGAGCGTCCTCTCCCCAGCGCTTAGACCATTCATTCACTCACTCAATCGTATTTATTGAGCGCTTACTGTGTGCAGAGCACTGTACTAAGCGCTTGGCAAGTACAATTCGGAAACAGAGAGAGGCAATCCCTGCCCACAATGGGCTCACGGTCTAGAAGCGGGGAGACAGCAAAATACGTAAACAGGCATCAATAGCATCGATATAAACAGAATTACAGATATATGTACACATCAAAACGAGAACCCAGGCATTAATATAAATAAATAGAATTCACTCAATCGTATTTATTGAGCGCTTACTGTGTGCAGAGCACTGGACTGAGCGCTTGGCAAGTACAATTCGGGAACAGAGGCAATCGTATTTATTAATAATCATCATCAATTGTATTTATTGAGCGCTTACTATGTGCAGAGCACTGTACTAAGCGCTTGGCAAGTACAATTCGGAAACAGAGAGCGGCAATCGTATTTATTAATAATCATCATCAATTGTATTTATTGAGCGCTTACTGTGTGCAGAGCACTGTACTAAGCGCTTGGGAAGTACAAATTGGCAACATAATAATGATGGTCTTTATTAAGCGCTTCCTATGTGCAAAGCACTGTCAGGTTTACTGAGCGCTTCCTGTGTGCAGAGCACTGTACTAAGCGCTTGGGAAGTACAATTCGGAAACAGAGAGCGGCAACCGTATTTATTAATAATCATCATCAATTGTATTTATTGAGCGCTTACTGTGTGCAGAGCACTGTACTAAGCGCTTGGGAAGTACAAATTGGCAACATAATAATGATGGCCTTTATTAAGCGCTTCCTATGTGCAAAGCACTGTCAGGTTTACTGAGCGCTTCCTGTGTGCAGAGCACTGTACTAAGCGCTTGGGAAGTACAATTCGGAAACAGCGGCAATCGTATTTATTAATAATCATCATCAATTGTATTTATTGAGCGCTTACTATGTGCAGAGCACTGTACTAGGCGCTTGGGAAGTACAAATTGGCAACATAATAATGATGGCCTTTATTAAGCGCTTCCTATGTGCAAAGCACTGTCAGATTTACTGAGCGCTTCCTGTGTGCAGAGCACTGTACTAAGCGCTTGGGAAGTCCAAGTCGGCCACATCTAGAGACGTCCCTACCCGACAGCGGGCTCACAGTCTAGAAGCGGGAGACGGGCGACGAAACAAAACATATTAACGGAATAAAATAAATAGAAGAGGAAACATGTACAAGACGCAGTAAGCGCTCAATAAATAGGAGCGATCCGTGGCAGATGGCACCCAGTGACTTCCTCCGGGTCACCAACCCGGAACGGGGGCGGGAGAAGGTGGTGAGTTTTGGTTGAAAACAGGAAGAGTGAAATTCGCACCATGGGCCACAGACCTTTGTTCAGCTGCAGGGTGGGGTGGGGACCGTGTCTGATCAGAGAATATGTCTCTATATGTTGCCAACTTGTACTTCCCAAGCGCTTAGTACAGTGCCCTGCACACGTAAGTGCTCAATAAGTACGACTGAGTGAATGAATGACTTCAATCAGATAATAATAATAGTGGTATTGGTTAAGCGCTTACTATGTCCGTGCCGCAGACTGTGAGCCCACTGTCGGGTAGGGACCGTCTCTATATGTTGCCAACTTGGACTTCCCAAGCGCTCAGTACAGTGCCCTGCACACGTAAGCGCTCAATAAATACGACTGAATGAATGAATGACTTCAATCAGATAATAATAACGATAATAATAACAGTGGTATTGGTTAAGCGCTTACTATGTCCCCCCCGCAGACTGTGAGCCCACTGTCGGGTAGGGACCGTCTCTATATGTTGCCAACTTAGACTCCCCAAGCGCTTAGTACAGTGCTCTGCACACAGTAAGCGCTCAATAAATACGATTGAATGAATGAATGCCAGGCACTGTACTAAGCGCTGAGGTGGATACCATCACAGGCTTTGGAGTCAGAGGTCATGGGTTCAAATCCCGGCCCCGTCAATTGTCAGCTGGGTGACTTTGGGCGAGTCACTTCACTTCTCTGGGCCACAGTGACCTCATCTGGAAAATGGGGATGAAGACTGTGAGCCCTCCATGGGACAACCTCATCACCTTGTAACCTCCCCAGCGCTTAGAACAGTGCTTGGCACATAGTAAACGCTTAATAAAACGCCAATATTATTATTATTATTAAAATGGGGATTAAGATTGTGAGCCCCCCGTGGGACAACCTGATCACCTTGTAACCTCCCCAGCGCTTAGAACAGGGCTTGGTGCATAGTAAGCGCTTAACAAATGCCATCATCATTATTATTATTTGGAGTCAGAGGCCATGGGTTCAAATCCCGGCTCCGCCAATTGTCAGCTGTGCGACTTTGGACGAGTCACTTCACCTCTCTGTGCCTCAGTGACCTCGTCTGTAAAACAGGGATGAAGACTGTGAGTCCCCCGTGGGACAACCTGGTAACCTTGGAACCTCCCCAGCGCTTAGAACAGTGCTTTGCATATAGTAAGCGCTTAATAAAAACGCCATTATTATTATTAAAGAGCCCGGGCTTTGGAGTCAGAGGCCATGGGTTCAAATCCCGGCTCCGCCAATTGTCACTGGGTGACAATTCACTGGGTGACAAAGTCACTGGGTGACTTTGGGTAAGTCACTTCACTTCTCTGTGCCTCACTTCTCTCATCTGTAAAATGGGGATGAAGACTGGGAGCCCCCCGTGGGACAACCTGATCACCTTGTAACCTCCCCAGCGCTTAGAACAGTGCTTGATGCATAGTAAGCGCTTAACAAATGCCATCATCATTATTATTATTTGGAGTCAGAGGTCATGGGTTCAAATCCCGGCTCTGCCAATTGTTGGCTGGGTGACTTTGGGCGAGTCGCTCCACTTCTCTGGGCCTCAGTTACCTCGTCTGTAAAACAGGGATGAAGACTGGGAGCCCCACAGGGGACAACCTGATGACCTTGGAACCTCCCCAGCGCTTAGAGCGGTGCTTTGCACGTAGGAAGCGCTTAACAAATAGCATTATTATTAGGAACAAGTACCTTTCCCACATTCCAAAGCGCTGGTTTCTATAACGGGAATAGGAGTGGCGGTATTTCGGAGGGGAAGATGGGGCCGGACCGGCCAACCCATCCGCCCGGCCCGTCTCCATCCCGGACTCTTCCCGCCTCGCCCCGGCCCGTCCCATACAGTCCCCCGTCCCCCGGTGGGGTGGGTACCTGGTTGATAGAAGTTGGGGGCCAGTTCCTTGGCTACTGCCCGGGCGATGTTGCACTCCTGGATGGCGGCCTGGGCGGCCTGGTCAGCGGCGTCGGCCTTCGCCCTGGCGTGGGCAGTCCTGGGGACGGAGCCAGTCATTCATTCCATCGTATTTATTGAGCGCTTACTGGGTGCAGAGCACTGTACTAAGCGCTTGGGAAGCCCAATTTGGCAACGTCTAGAGACGGTCCCTACCCAACAGCGAGCACACAATCTAGAAGTCTACTTTGTATCTCCTTCGGCGCTTAGAACAGTGCTTCGCACGTAGTAAGTGCTTAACAAATCCCATCCTTTTCATTATCATCATTACTATTATAGAACGTCTCTTTTTTATTCATTCATTCAGTCATATTTATTGAGCACTTACTGTGTGCAGAGCACTGGATTAAGCGCTTGGGAAGTCCAAGTTGGCAACGTCTAGAGACGGTCCCTACCCAACAGCGGGCTCACAGTCTAGAGGTCTACTTTGTATCTCCCTCAGCGCTTAGAACAGTGCTTCGCAGTGTGAGCCCACTGTTGGGTAGGGACCGTCTCTAGATGTTGCCACTTGGACTTCCCAAGCGCTTAGTCCAGTGCTCTGCACACAGTAAGCGCTCAATAAATATGATTGATTGATAGTAAGTGCTTAACAAATCCCATCCTTTTTATTATTATCATTACTATTGTAGAACGTCTCTTTTTTCATCCATTCATTCCATCATATTTATTGAGCGCTTACTTTGTGCAGAGCACTGGACTAAGCGCTTGGGAAGTCCAAGTTGGCAACATCTAGAGGCGGTCCCTACCCAACATTCATTCATTCATTCATTCCATCGTATTTATTGAGCGCTTACTGTGTGCAGAGCACTGGACTAAGCGCTTGGGAAGTCCAAGTTGGCAACATCTAGAGACGGTCCCTACCCAACATTCATTCATTCATTCATTCCACCGTATTTATTGAGCGCTTACTGTGTGCAGAGCACTGGACTAAGCGCTTGGGAAATACAAGTTGGCAACATCTAGAGGCAGTCCCTACCCAACATTCATTCATTCATTCACTCCATCGTATTTTTTGAGCGCTTACTGTGTGCAGAGCACTGGACTAAGCGCTTGGGAAGTCCAAGTTGGCAACATCTAGAGACGGTCCCTACCCGACAACGGGCACACAATCTAGAGGTCTGCTTTGTATCTCCCTCAGCGCTTAGAACAGTGCTTTGTACATAGTAAGTGCTTAACAAATCCCATCCTTTTCATTATTATCATTACTATTATAGAACGTCTCTTTTTTAATTCATTCATTCAATCGTATTTATTGAGCGCTTACTGTGTGCACAGCACTGGACTAAGCGCTTGGGAAGTCCAAGTTGGCAACGTCTAGAGACGGTACCTACCCAACAGCGGGCTCACAGTCTAGAGGTCTGCTTTGTATCTCCCTCAGCGCTTAAAACAGTGCTTCGCACGTAGTAAGTGCTTAACAAATCCCATCCTTTTCATTATTATCATTACTATTATAGAACGTCTCTTTTTTATTCATTCATTCAGTCATATTTATTGAGCACTTACTGTGTGCAGAGCACTGGACTAAGCGCTTGGGAAGTCCAAGTTGGCAACGTCTAGAGACGGTCCCTACCCGACAACGGGCTCACAGTCCAGAGGTCTGCTTTGTATCTCCCTCAGCGCTTAAAACAGTGCTTCGCACATAGTAAGTGCTTAACAAATACCATCCTTTTTATTATTATCAGTACTATTATAGAGTGTATTTTTTTCATTCATTCATTCAGTCGTATTTATCGAGCGCTTACCGTGTGCAGAGCACCGGACTAAGCGCTTGGGAAGTCCAAGTTGGCAACATCTAGAGACGGTCCCTACCCGACAGCGGGCTCACAGTCTAGAAGGGGGAGGCAGACGACAAAACAAAACATATTCACAAAATAAAATAAATGGAATAAATATGTACAAATAAAATAAATAGAGTAATAAATACGTTCAAACATATATACAGGTGCTGTGGGGAGGGGAAGGAGGAGATGGGGGGACAAGGCCGAGCGTCCGACTCAAACGTGTCCCACTGTTCCCGACTTAGAGAAGCAGTGTGGTTCAGTGGAAAGAGCCCGGGCTTGTGAGTCATTCATTCATTCCGTCGTATTTATTGAGCGCTTACTGTGTGCGGAGCACTGGACTAAGCGCTTGGGAGGACGGTTGAGCGCTTACTGTGTGGACTAAGCGCTTGGGAAGTCCAAGTTGGCAACATCTAGAGACGGTCCCTACCCGACAATGGGCTCACAGTCTAGAAGGGGGAGATGGACGAGAAAACAAAACATGTGAGCCATCAGAATAAATAGAAGTAAAGCTAGATGCACATCATTAATAAAATAAAATAAAATAAAATAAAATAAAATCAGAGGTCGTGGGTTCCAATCCCAGCTCCGCCACTTAATAATGATAATGATGGTCTTTGTTAAGCGCTTACTATGTGCCAAGCAGTGTTCTAAGCACTGGGGAGGTTACAAGGTGATCAGGTTGTCCCACGTGGGGCTCACAGTCTTCATCCCCATTTGACAGATGAGGTCACTGAGGCACAGAGAAGTGAAGTGACTTTTTACTGGTATTTGTTAAGCGCTTACTATGTGCAAAGCGCTATTCTAAGCTCTGGGGAGGTTACAAGGTGATCAGGTTGTCCCACGTGGGGCTCACAGTCTTCATCCCCATTTTACAGATGAGGTCACTGAGGCCCAGAGAAGTGAAGTGACTTTTTACTGGTATTTGTTAAGCGCTTACTATGTGCAAAGCACTATTCTAAGTGCTGGGGAGGTTCCAAGGTGATCAGGTTGTCCCACGGGGGGCTCACAGTCTTCATCCCCATTTTACAGACGAGGTCACTGAGGCCCAGAGAAGTGAAGTAACTTTTTTTTTTAATGGTATTTGTTAAGCGCTTACTATGAGCCAAGCCCTGTTCTAAGCGCTGGGGAGGTTACAAGGTGATCAGGTTGTCCCGCGGGGGGCTCACAGTCTCCATCCCCATTTTCCAGATGAGGGAACTGAGGCCCAGACAAATGAAGTGAAGAAGCGTGGGTCAGTAGTCAATCAATCAATCAATCAATCGTATTTATTGAGCGCTTACTATGTGCAGAGCACTGTACTAAGCGCTTGGGAAGTACAAATTGGCATCACATAGAGACAGTCCCTACCCAACAGTGGGCTCACAGTCTAAAAGAGATGGGAAAGGATGCCATTGTTATTATTATTCTCTGTGCCTCAGTGACCTCATCTGTAAAATGGGGATGAAGACTGTGAGCCCCCTGTGGGACAGCCTGATCACCTTGTAACCTACTCTGCGCTTAGAACAGTGCTTGGCACATAGTAAGCACTGAACAAATGCCATCATTATTATTATTCTCTGTGCCTCAGTTCCCTCATCTGTCAAATGGGGATAAAGACTGTGAGCCCCGCAAGGGGACAACCTGATCACCTTGTAACCTACCCAGCGCTTAGAACAGCGCTTGGCACATAGTAAGCACTTAACAAATGTCATCGTTATTATTATTCTCTGTGCCTTAGTGACCTCATCTGTCAAATGGGGATGAAGACTGTGCGCCCCATGTGAGACAACCTGATCACCTTGTATCTACACCAGCGCTTAGAACAGTGCTTGGCACATAGTAAGTGCTTAACAAATGCCATCATTATCATTATTCTCTGGGCCTCAGTTCCCTCATCTGTCAAATGGGGATGAAGACTGTGAGCCCCCCGTGGGACAACCTGATCACCTTGTATCTACCCCAGCGCTTAGAACAGTGCTTGGCACATAGTAAGCGCTTAACAAATGCCATCATTATCATTATTCTCTTGTGCCTCAGTTCCCTCGTCTGTCAAATGGGGATGAAGACTGTGAGGCCCACAGGGGACAACCTAATCACCTTGTAACCTCCCCAGCGCTTAGAACAGTGCTTGGCACATAGTAAGCGCTTAACAAATGCCATCATTATTATCATTCTCTGGGCCTCAGTGACCTCATCTGTCAAATGGGGATGAAGACTTTGAGCCCCACGTGGGACAGCCTGATCACCTTGTAATCTCCCCAGCGCTTACAACAGTGCTTGGCACATAGTAAGCGCTTAACAAGTACCATCATTACTGTTATTATCCTTGATTGCCCCTCCGCTGACCCAGCCCGGACCACCCAACCCCCCAAACTCTCCCCGGTCACCCGGCCCGTACGATCCCTCCTTCTGCGAGCCCCACCTGGGACAACCTTGCATCTCCCCCAGCGCTTAGAACAGTGCTTGGCACATAGTGAGCGCTTAACAAGCAGCGTGGCTCGGTGGACAGAGCCCGGGCTTTGGAGTCAGAGGTCATGGGTTCAAATCCCGGCTCCGCCAACTGTCAGCTGGGTGACTTGGGGCAAGTCACCTCACTTCCCTGGGCCTCAACTGCCTCATCTGTCAAATGGGGATGAAGACCGTGAGCCCCCCGTGGAACAACCTGATCACCTTGTAACCTCCCCAGCGCTTAGAACAGTGCTTGGCACGTAGTAAATGCTTAATAAGTGCCAATATTATTATTATTATTACCGTGACTGTGCCTCATCTGTCAAATGGGGATGAAGTGCTTGGCACATACTGAGTACTTAAGGGAAGCAGCGTGGCTCAGTGGAAAGAGCCCGGGCTTTGGAGTCAGAGGTCGTGGGTTCAAGTCCCGGCTCCGCCACTTGTCAGCTGTGTGACTTTGGGCAAGTCACTTCACTTCTCTGGGCCTCAGTTCCCTCATCTGGAAAATGGGGATGAAGACTGTGAGCCCCTCGTGGGAAAACCTGATTACCTTGTATCTACCCCAGCGCTTAGAACAGTGCTTGGCACACAGTAAGCGCTTAACAAATACCAACATTATTATTATTATTATTTTTAACAAGCAGCGTGGCTCGGTGGACAGAGCCCGGGCTTTGGAGTCAAAGGTCATGGGTTCAAATCCCGGCTCCGCCAACTGTCAGCTGGGTGACTTTGGGCAAGTCACCTCACTTCCCTGGGCCTCAATTGCCTCATCTGTCAAATGGGGATGAAGACTGGGAGCCCCCCCTGGGACAACCTGATCACCTTGTAATCTCCACAGCGCTTAGAACAGTGCTTTGCACATAGTAAGCACTGAATAAATGCCATTATTATTATTATTATTAAATACTATATTTATAATTATTATAATAATCAGAAACAGGGCATCCAGGCCTAGCGAGACGGACGTCCGGGTGTTCCCAGACGGTGCCGCCCATGGCTCGAATCCAGCCCTGCCCACTTAGAACAGTGCTTTGCACATAGTAAGCGCTTAATAAATGCTATTATTATTATTATTATTATTAAATACCATAATTATAATTATTATCATAATCAAAAACGGGGCGTTCAGGCCTAGCGAGGCGGACGTCCGGGTGTTCCCAGACGGTGCCGCCCATGGCCCGAATCCAGCCCTGCCCGCCTGGCAAACATGCCCGGGGCCTCTAGGATCTGCACTCATTCATTCATTCAACTGTATTTATTGAGCGCTTACTGTGTGCAGGGCACTGTACTAAGCACTTGGGAAGTCCAAGTGGGCAACATCTAGAGACGGTCCCTACCCAACAGCGGGCTCACAGGCTAGGAGGGGGAGACAGACAACGAAACAAAACATATTAACAAAATAAAATAAATAGAATCAATATGTACAAATAAATAAGTACAAATAAATAAATAAAATAAAATAAAATAAATTGAGCGCTTACTGTGTGCAGGGCACTGTACTAAGCGCTTGGGAAGTCCAAGTTGGCAACATCTAGAGACGGTCCCTACCCAACAGTGGGCTCACAGTCTTGAAGGGGGAGACAGACAACGAAACAAAACATATTAACAAAATAAAATAAATAGAATCAATATGTACAAATGAATAAGTACAAATAAATAAATAAATAAAATAAAATAAAATAAAATAAAAAAATAAATTGAGCGCTTACTGTGTGCAGGGCACTGTACTAAGCGCTTGGGAAGTCCAAGTAGGCAACATCTAGAGACGGTCCCTACCCAACAGTGGGCTCACAGTCTAGAAGGGGGAGACAGACAATGAAACAAAACATATTAACAAAATAAAATAAATGGAATCAATACGTACAAATAAATAAGTACAAATAAATAAATAAATAAATAAATAAAATAAAATAAAATAAATTGAGCGCTTACTGTGTGCAGGGCACTGTACTAAGCGCTTGGGAAGTCCAAGTTGGCAACATCTAGAGACGGTCCCTACCTAACAGCGGGCTCACAGTCTAGAAGGGGGAGGCAGGGAACAAAACAAAACATATTAACAAAATAAAATAAATAGAATCAATATGTACAAATAAATAAGTACAAATAAATAAATAAATAGAGTAATAAATATGTACACACCTATATCCAGGTACTGTGGGGAGGGAAAGGAGGTAAGACGGGGGGGGGGGGGGGATTCATTCATTCATTCAATCGTATTTACTGAGCGCTTACTGTGTGCAGAGCACTGTACTAAGCTTGGGAAGTACTCCACCCACTTCCTTCTTCCTCCCTTTTCTTTCTTCTTTTCTGTTATTTGTGAAGCACTCACTATGTGCCCGCTACTTCTACCGTTGTACTGCACTCTCCTGAGTGTTCAGTACAGTCCCCCCGCATTGTAAGAGCTCAAAAAATCAGAGGAAGCCGCGTAGCTGAGTGGGTAGAGCCCGGGCCTGGGAATCAGGAGGTGGGAGCTTCTGATCCCAGCTCTCCGCGTGTCTGCTGTGTGACCCTGGACCAGTCACTTCACTTCTCCATGCCTCAGTTACCTCATCTGGAAAACGGGGATAAAGGGTGCGAGCCCTGTGCGGGACAGGGATTGGGTCCAATTCTATTTGTATGTTATCATTATTTTTATTATTATTACGGTGATCAGCACATAGTAAGCGCCTAACAAAAACCATCATTTTTAGTTTTTTTTCTCGGTGCCTCCGTTATCTCATCTGTCAAATGGGGATGAAGATGGGGAGAGTTATCTCATCTGTCAAATGGGGATGAAGATGGGGGAGAGCAGCCGACCGCCTCTCCCGCTTGACCAACGGAAGGCCCGGAGAGGTGAAATCAAATCAAATCAAATCAAATCAATCGTACTTATTGAGCGCTTACTGGGTGCAGAGCGCTGTACTAAGCGCTTGGGAAGTACAAGTTGGCAACACATAGAGACGGTCCCTACCCAACAGGTGAAGTGACATTGCCAAGGTCACACGGGGGACCTTAAGCCCCCCAACCTCCCGGCCCCAGCTCTCCCTCCGCCATTAGCGGATCTTTAATTAAAGGCTCCTTGGAATTTCAAAAATCTTTCCAGCCCACAGTGAGCGGAAAGTCGGTATTCCGCGAAGGTATTCTGCTTTTCCAAAACCTTGCCCTAATCCGCTAATTCCGCTCTTGTTAGTGAGTGGGGGCTGAAATCGTTACACGGCTAGCAGAGTTTCAAAAACCCCGGTGGAAAGAGCAGGGGCTTTGGAGTCAGAGGTCATGGGTTCAAATCCCGGCTCTGCCAATTGTCAGCTGGGTGACTTTGGGCAAGTCACTTTATTTTACTTGTACCTATCTATTCTATTTATTTTATTTTGTTAGTATGTTTGGTTTTGTTCTCTGTCTCCCCCTTTTAGACTGTGAGCCCACTGTTGGGTAGGGACTGTCTCTATATGTTGCCAACTTGGACTTCCCAAGCGCTTAGTCCAGTGCTCTGCACACAGTAAGTGCTCAATAAATATGATTGATTGATTGATTAATTGATTCTCTGGGCCTCAGTGACCTCATCTGGAAAATGGGGATGAAGACTGCGAGCCCCCCGTGGGACAACCTCATCACCTTGTAACCTCCCCAGCGCTTAGAACGGTGCTTTGCATGTAGTAAGCGCTTTGTTAGGTAGGGACCGTCTCTATATGTTGCCAACTTGTACTTCCCAAGCGCTTAGTACAGTGCTCTGCACACAGTAAGCGCTCAATAAATACGATTGAATGAATGAATATGTTGCCAACTTGTACTTCCCAAGTGCTTAGTATAGTGCTCTGCACACAGTAAGCACTCAATAAATACAATTGAATGAACGAATGAATAAATGTCATTATTATTATTATTATTATTATTATTGTTATTATTCTGGTAAACAGTCATGGAGCGTGCTCCAGATGGCTGATGGTTTCTTAGGGTCTGATGAAAATCTGATGCTTCTCATCTTGGGCGAGTGGGACTTGAGCTGCTGGATTTTCCTCTAGAGAAGCAGCGTGGCTCAGTGGAAAGAGCCCGGGGTTTGGAGTCCGAGGTTATGGGTTCGAATCCTAGCTCTGCCAATTGTCAGCTGTGTGAATTTGGGCCAGTCACTTCACCTCTCTGGGCCTCAGTTCCCTCATCTGGAAAATGGGGATTATTCATTCATTCAATTGTATTTATTGAGTGCTTACTGTGTGCAGAGCACTGTACTAAGCGCTTGATTAACACTGTGGGAATAGGACTGTGAGCCCCTCGTGGGACAACCTGATCACCTTGTAACCTCCCCAGCGCTTAGAACAGTGCTTTGCACGTCGTAAGCGCTTAATAAATGTCATTATTATCATTATTATTATTTTCTAAATTGAGCTGGGAGCTGGTGAGACCCTGGGTGATTATCAGTGTCTGTTAAACGCTTACTATGTGCCAGGCATAGCGCTAAGCGCCAGTGTATTCATTCATTCATTCATTCAATCGTTTTTATTGAGCGCTTACTGTGTGCAGAGCACTGTACTAAGCGCTTGGGAAGTCCAAGTTGGCAACATATAGAGACGGTCCCTACCCAACAGCGGGCTCACAGTCTAGAGGGGGAGACAGACGACAAAACAAAACATATTAACAAAATAAAATAAATAGAATAAATATGTACAAGTAAAATAGAGTAATAAATATGTACAAACATATATATATATTCATTCATTCATTCAATCATATTTATTGAGCACTTACTGTGTGCAGAGCACTGTACTAAATACTTGGGAAGTCCAAGTTGGCAGCATATAGAGACAGTCCCTACCCAACAGCGGGCTCACAGTCTAGAAGGGGGAGACAGACGACAAAACAAAACATATTAACAAACTAAAATAAATAGAATCAATATGTACTAGTAAAATAGAGTAATAAATATGTACAAACATATATATATATATATACATATTCATTCATTCATTCAATCATATTTATTGAGCGCTTACTGTGTGCAGGGCACTGGACTAAGCGCTTGGGAAGTCCAAGTTGGCAACATCTTGAGACGGTCCCTACCCAACAGCGGGCTCACAGTCTACAATGGGGAGACAGACGACAAAACAAAGCATATTAACAAAATAAAATAGATTCAATATGTACAAGTAAAATAGAGTAATAAATATGTACAAACATATATACATATATATTCATTCAATCGTATTTATTGAGCGCTTACTGTGTGGACTAAGCACTTGGGAAGTCCAAGTTGGCAACATCTAGAGACGATCCCTACCCGACAGCGGGCTCACAGTCTAGAACGGGGAGACAGACGACAAAACAAAACATATTAACAAACTAAAATAAATAGAATCAATATGTACTAGTAAAATAGAGTAATAAATATGTACAGACATATATATATATATACATATTCATTCATTCATTCAATCATATTTATTGAGCGCTTACTGTGTGCAGGGCACTGGACTAAGCACTTGGGAAGTCCAAGTTGGCAACATCTTGAGACGGTCCCTACCCAACAGCGGGCTCACAGTCTACAATGGGGAGACAGACGACAAAACAAAGCATATTAACAAAATAAAATAGATTCAATATGTACAAGTAAAATAGAGTAATAAATATGTACAAACATATATACATATATATTCATTCAATCGTATTTATTGAGCGCTTACTGTGTGGACTAAGCACTTGGGAAGTCCAAGTTGGCAACATCTAGAGACGATCCCTACCCGACAGCGGGCTCACAGTCTAGAACGGGGAGACAGACGACAAAACAAAACATATTAACAAACTAAAATAAATAGAATCAATATGTACTAGTAAAATAGAGTAATAAATATGTACAAACATATATATATATATACATATTCATTCATTCATTCAATCATATTTATTGAGCGCTTACTGTGTGCAGGGCACTGGACTAAGCGCTTGGGAAGTCCAAGTTGGCAACATCTTGAGACGGTCCCTACCCGACAGCGGGCTCACAGTCTACAATGGGGAGACAGACGACAAAACAAAGCATATTAACAAAATAAAATAGATTCAATATGTACAAGTAAAATAGAGTAATAAATATGTACAAACATATACACATATATATTCATTCAATCGTATTTATTGAGCGCTTACTGTGTGCAGAGCACTGTACTAAGCGCTTGGGAAGTCCAAGTGGGTAGCATATAGAGACGGTCCTTACCCAACAGCGGGCTCACAGTCTAGAAGGGGGAGACAGACGACAAAACAAAACATATTAACAAACTAAAATAAATAGAATCAATATGTACTAGTAAAATAGAGTAATAAATATGTACAAACATATATATATATATACATATTCATTCATTCATTCAATCATATTTATTGAGCGCTTACTGTGTGCAGAGCACTGGACTAAGCGCTTGGGAAGTCCAAGTTGGCAGCATATAGAGACGGTCCCTACCCAACAGCGGGCTCACAGTCTAGAAGGG
This sequence comes from Tachyglossus aculeatus, assembly GCF_015852505.1. Lineage (NCBI taxonomy): Eukaryota > Metazoa > Chordata > Mammalia > Monotremata > Tachyglossidae > Tachyglossus > Tachyglossus aculeatus. The sequence continues at coordinate 25,409,715 of NC_052090.1, forward strand.
GGAGACAGATGACAAAACAAAACATATTCACAAAATAAAATAGAGTCAATATGTACAAGTAAAATAGAGTAATAAATATGTACAAACATATATATATATATATATATATATACATTCATTCATTCAATCATATTTATTGAGTGCTTACTGTGTGCAGGGCACTGGACTAAGCACTTGGGAAGTCCAAGTTGGCAACATCTAGAGACGGTCCCTACCCGACAGCGGGCTCACAGTCTAGGACGGGGAGACAGACGACAAAACAAAACATATTAACAAACTAAAATAAATAGAATCAATATGTACTAGTAAAATAGAGTAATAAATATGTACAAACATATATATATATATACATATTCATTCATTCATTCAATCATATTTATTGAGTGCTTACTGTGTGCAGGGCACTGTACTAAGCGCTTGGGAAGTCCAAGTTGGCAACATCTAGAGACGGTCCCTACTCGACAACGGGCTCACAATCTAGAAGGGGGAGACAGATGACAAAACAAAACATATTCACAAAATAAAATAAATGGAATCAATATGTACAAGTAAAATAGAGTAATAAATATGTACAAACATATATGCATATATATTCATTCATTCATTCATTCATTCAATCGTATTTATTGAGCGCTTATTGTGTGCAGAGCACTGGACTAAGCACTTGGGAAGTCCAAATTGGCAACATCTAGAGACGGTCCCTACCCAACAGCGGGCTCACAGTCTAGAAGGGGGAGACAGAGAACAAAACCAAACACACTAACAAAATAAAATAGAGTCAATATGTACAAGTAAAATAGAGTAATAAATATGTACAAACATATATATATATTCATTCATTCATTCAATCATATTTATTGAGCACTGTACTAAGCGCTTGGGAAGTCCAAGTTGGCAACATCTAGAGACGGTCCCTACCCAACAGCGGGCTCACAGTCTAAAATGAGCGGACCCGCTGCCCGCAACGCGTCGACGGTCCAGGGCCTGGGTGGGCGTCCAGCCCAGTGTGGGCATTTGGAGCCCGCCCGTGGCGATGCCACCTCTGCGGGAACAGGGGCAGGGCCCCGTTGGCGGCGTCCAGCGGGGCCCGGTCGCCAGGAAGACGGCAGCTGTGCTAACCCGACCCTTGGGCCGGGCGAGGAGGCCGGGTCCGGTGTCACCGGCAGGGCCGGGGGCACCGTCCACCCCATCCCGGGCACAGGGAGGGGGTGATGGGGTCCCCCTCCTCCTCCTCCTCCTCCTCCTCCTCCTTTCTGGTCCCTTCCTCTTCCACCTCCTTGAGAAGCGGTGTGGCTCAGTGGAAAGCCTGTCTCCCCCTTCTAGACCGTGAGCCCGCCGTTGGGTAGGGCCCATCTCTATGTGTTGCCAACTTGGACTTCCCAAGCGCTTAGTCCAGTGCTCTGCAATCAATCAATCAATCAATCGTATTTATTGAGCGCTTACTGTGTGCACAGCACCGGACTAAGCGCTTGGGAAGTCCAAGTTGGCAACATAGAGAGACGGTCCCTACCCAACAGTGGGCTCACAGGATACCATCATTATTATTCTTATCAATCAATCGTATTTATTGAGCACTTACCGTGTGCAGAGCACTGTACTAAGCGCTCAATAATAATAATATCATTATATTATAATTATAATATTATAAGAACAATAATATCATTATTATTCTCCCCAGCGCTTAGAACAGTGCTTTGCACATAGTAAGCGCATACTAAGCGCTTGGGAAGTCCAAGTTGGCAACATAGAGAGACGGTCCCTACCCAACAGTGGGCTCACAGGATACCATCATTATTATTCTTATCAATCAATCGTATTTATTGAGCACTTACCGTGTGCAGAGCACTGTACTAAGCGCTCAATAATAATAATATCATTATATTATAATTGTAATATTATAAGAACAATAATATCATTATTATTCTCCCCAGCGCTTAGAACAGTGCTTTGCACATAGTAAGCGCATACTAAGCGCTTGGGAAGTCCAAGTTGGCAACATACAGAGACGGTCCCTACCCGACAGCGGGCTCACAGTCTAGAAGGGGGAGACAGACGACAAAACCAAACATATTAACAAAATAAAATAAATAGAAATGGAGAGAGAGAAACAGAGAGGGGGCATTTTTGTTAAGCGCTTACTATGCTTAACCAATACCATTATTATTATTATTATTATTATTATTATTATTATTATTGATTCTGCTCTCTCATTCTCCCCACACACCCACTCCGTCACCAAAACCTGCCGGTCCCAACTTCACAACATCGCCAAGATCCTCCCTTTCCTCTCCATCCTAACCGCTACCACATTAGTACAATCGCTCATCACAGCACCTGTCTATATTTGTACAGATTTATTACTCTATTTTATTAAGGATGTGTGTTTAGCTATAATTCCATCTATTCTGACGGTATTAACACCTTTCTACCTGTTTTGTTTCGTTGTGTGTCTCCCTTTTCTAGACTGTGAGCTTGTTCTTGGGTAGGGACCGTCTCTATGTGTTGTCGATTTGTACTTCCCAAACGCTTAGTACAGTGCTCTGCACACAGTAAGCGCTCAATAAATACGATTGAATGATGGGGGTGATGGCCGCGGGCAGGGCCTACCTTCCCCTACCTCCCGGGGCAGAGGGCAAAGCCATCAGAGAAGCCGCGCGCCTCAGCGGAAAGAGCCCAGGCTTTGGAGTCAGAGGTCGTGGGTTCGAATCCCGGCTCTACCCCTTGTCAGCTGGGTGACTTCGGGCCAGTCACTTCTCTGCACCTCGGTCGCCTCATCTGTCAAATGGGGATGAAGCTGGGAGCCCCCCGTGGGACAACCTGATCGCCTTGGAACCTCCCCAGCGCTTAGAACAGTGCTTGGCACATAGTAAGCGCTTAATAAATGCCATTATTATTATAACAGACACACACTCCCTGCTCACATCGACTTCACAGCCTAGTAAGCGCTTAGTAAATGCCATCATTATTATTATTATTCTCTGGGCCTCAGTTGCCTCATCTGTCAAATGGGGATGAAGACCGTGAGCCCCCTGTGGGACAACCTGATCACCTTCATCATCATCAATCGTATTTATTGAGCGCTTACTGTGTGCAGAGCACTGTACTAAGCGCTCGGGAAGTACAAGCTGGCAACATATAGGGACGGTCCCTACCCGACAGTGGGTTCACAGTCTAGAAGACTAATCACACAAATGATTACACAAATCACACCGTCCCATCACACAAATGGCGGCACCTTTTTTTTTTTTGTGGTGGCATTTGTTCATTCGTTCACTCATTCAATCGTATTTATTGAGCGCTTACTGTATACAGAGCACTGTACTAAGCGCTTGGGAAATTTGTTAAGCGCTTACTATGTGCAAAGCGCTGTTCTAAGCGCTGGGGGGATCCAAGGTGATCAGGTTGTTCCACGGGGGGGCTCCCAGTCTTCATCCCCATTTTCCAGATGAGGTCACTGAGGCCCAGAGAAGTGAAGTGACTTGCCCAAAGGCACACGGCTGACAATGGGCGGAGCCGGGATTTGAACCCCTGACCTCGGACTCCAAAGCCTGTGTTCTTTCCACAGAGCCACGCCACTTCATGTGAGCCCTTTGTTGGATAAGGGACCGTCTCTAGATGTTGCCGATTTGTACTTCCCAAGCGCTTAGTACAGTGCTCTGCACACAGTAAGCGCTCAATAAATACGGTTGAATGAAAGCTGCTGTGGCTCAGTGGAAAGAGCCTGGGCTTTGGAGTCAGAGGTCATGGGTTCAAATCCCAGCTCTGCCAACTGTCAGCTGTGTGACTTTGGGCAAGTCACTTAACTTCTCTGGGCCTCAGTTACCTCATCTGTAAAATGGGGATTAAAATTGTGAGCCCCCCATGGGACAACCTGATCACCTTGTAACCTTCCCAGCGCTTAGAACAGTGCTTTGCACATAGTAAGCGCTTAACAAATACCGACATTATTATTATTATTATTATTATATGAATTTGTTAAGCGCTTACTATGTGCAAAGCACTGTTCTAAGTGCTGGGGAGGTTACAAGGGGATCAGGTTGTCCCACGGGGGGCTCCCAGTCTTCATCCCCATTTTCCAGATGAGGTCACTGGGGCCCAGAGAATAATAACAATAATAATAATAATAATAATAATATTGGTATTTGTTAAGCACTTACTATGTGCCAAGCACTGTTCTAAGCACTGGGGTAGATACAAGGTAATCAGGTTGGCCCACGGGGGGGCTCCCAGTCTTCATCCCCATTTTCCAGATGAGGGAACTGAGGCCCAGAGAAGTGAAGTGACTTGCCCAAAGTCACATGGCTGACAATGGGCTGACAATGGGCGGAGTCGGGATTTGAACCCATGGCCTCGGACTCCAAATAATAAGCCGGGATGAGAACCCGCGACCTCTGACTCCCAAGCCCGGGCTCTTTCCACTGAGTACCGCCGCTTTTGACCTCCCATCTCCCTCTGACCTACCTGATGACCGCCCCTCTACCCCAGCGCTTAGAACAGTGCTCTTCGCCCCGTGAGCGCTTCCCAAATACCACGGTGATTGTTAATGATGGTGAATCCGACGCTTGCCCGGGTTCTCAGCACGGGCCTCTCATCCCAAGCGCTTAGTCCAGTGCTCTGCACACAGTAAGCGCTCAATACGTACGATTGAATAATAATAATGATGGCATTTGTTAAGCGCTTACTATGTGGAAAGCACTGTTCTAATAATAATAATAATGGCATTTATCAAGCGCTTACTATGTGCAAAGCACTGTTCTAATAATAATAATAATGGCATTTATTAAGCGCTTACTATGTGCAAAGCACCGTTCTAAGCGCTGGGGCGGTTACAAGGTGATCGGCTTGTCCCACGTGGGGCTCACAGTCTTCATCCCCATTTTACAGATGAGGGAACTGAGGACCAGAGAATAATAATAATGATAATAATAATAATGGCATTTATTAAGCGCTTACTATGCGCAAAGCACTGTTCTAAGTGCTGGGGAGGTTAGACGGTGATCGGGTTGTCCCACGTGGGGCTCACAGTCTTAATCCCCATTTACAGATGAGGGAACTGAGGCCCAGAGAAGTGAAGTGACTTGCCCAGAGTCCCACAGCTGACAGTTGGCGGAGCTGGGATTTGAACCCACAACCTCTGACTCCAGAGCCCGGGCTCTTTCCATTGAGCCATGCCGCTTCTCTTAATGATGGCATTTATTAAGCACTTACTACGTGCAAAGCACTGTTCTAAGCGCTGGGGAGGTTACAAGATGATCAGGTTGTCCCACGGGGGGCTCACAATCTTAATCCCACAGATGAGGGAACTTAGGCCCAGAGAAGTGAAGTGACTTGCCCATCTGACAGTTGGTGGAGGCAGAATTTGAACCCACGGCCCCTGACTCCAAAGCCCGGGCTCTTTCCACTGAGCCACACCGCTTCTCTTAATGATGGTATTTGTTAAGTGCTTACTATGTGCAAAGCACCGTTCTAAGCGCTGGGGCGGTTACAAGGTGATCAGGTTGTCCCACGGGGGGCTCACAATCTTAATCCCCATTTACAGATGAGGGAACTGAGGCCCAGAGAAGTGAAGTGACTTGCCCAGCTGACAGTTGGTGGAGGTGGGATTTGAACCCATGACCTCTGACTCTAAAGATCGGGCTCTTTCCACTGAGCCACACCACTTCTCTTAATGATAGTATCTGTTAAGCGCTTACTATGCGCAAAGCACTGCTCTAAGCGCTGGGGAGGTTACAAGGTGATCAGGCTGTCCCACGGGGGGCTCACAGGATTTGAACCCACAACCTCTGACTCCAAAGCCCGGGCTCTTTCCACTGAGCCGCGCCGCTTCTCCTAATGATGGCATCTAAGCGCTTACTATGTGCAAAGCACTGCTCTAAGCGCTGGGGCAGTTACAAGGTGATCGGGTTGACCCACGGGGGGCTCACAATCATTTACAGATGAGGGGACTGAGGCCCAGGGAAGTGACTTGCCCAGCTGACAGTCGGCGGAGGCGGGATTTGAACCCAGGACCTCTGGCTCCAAAGCCCGGGCTCTTTCCACTGAGCCGCGCCGCTTCTCTTAATGATGGTATTTGTTAAGCGCTTACTATGCCTAAAGCACTGTTCTAAGCGCTGGGATGGTTACAAGGTGATCAGGCTGTCCCACTTGGGGCTCACAGGATTTGAACCCACAACCTCTGACTCCAAAGCCTGGGCTCTTTCCACTGAGCCACGCCGCTTCTCCTAATGATGGCATCTAAGCGCTTACTATGTGCAAAGCACTGCTCTAAGCGCTGGGGCGGTTACAAGGTGATGGGGTTGACCCACGGGGGGGCTGACAATCATTTACAGATGAGGGGACTGAGGTCCAGAGAAATGACTTGCCCAGCTGACAGTCGGAGGAGGTGGGATTTGAACCCACGACCTCTGACTCCAAAACCCAGGCTCTTTCCATTGAGCCACGCCGCTTCTCCTAATGATGGCATCTAAGCGCTTACTATGTGCAAAGCACTGCTCTAAGCGCTGGGGCGGTTACAAGGTGATCGGGTTGACCCACGGGGGGCTCACAATCATTTACAGATGAGGGGACTGAGGCCCAGGGAAGTGACTTGCCCAGCTGACAGTCGGCGGAGGCGGGATTTGAACCCAGGACCTCTGGCTCCAAAACCCAGGCTCTTTCCACTGAGCCGCGTCGCTTCTCCTAATGATGGCATCTAAGCGCTTACTATGTGCAAAGCACTGCTCTAAGCACTGGGGCGGTTACAAGGTGATCGGGTTGACCCACGGGGGGCTGACAATCGTTTACAGATGAGGGGACTGAGGCCCAGGGAAGTGACTTGCCCAGCTGACAGTCGGAGGAGGCGGGATTTGAACCCAGGACCTCTGGCTCCAAAACCCAGGCTCTTTCCACTGAGCCGCGTCGCTTCTCCTAATGATGGCATCTAAGCGCTTACTATGTGCAAAGCACTGCTCTAAGCACTGGGGCGGTTACAAGGTGATCGGGTTGACCCACGGGGGGCTCACAATCGTTTACAGATGAGGGGACTGAGGCCCAGGGAAGTGACTTGCCCAGCTGACAGTCGGCGGAGGCGGGATTTGAACCCAGGACCTCTGACTCCAAAGCCCGGGCTCTTTCCACTGAGCCGCGCCACTTCTCTTAATGATGGTATTTGTTAAGCGCTTACTATGCCTAAAGCACCGTTCTAAGCGCTGGGGCGCTTACAAGGTGATCGGGTTGTCCCACGGGGGGCTGACAATCATTTACAGATGAGGGGACTGAGGCCCAGGGAAGTGACTTGCCCAGCTGACAGTCGGAGGAGGCGGGATTTGAACCCAGGACCTCTGACTCCAAAGCCCGGGCTCTTTCCACTGAGCCACGCCGCTTCTCTTAATGATGGTATTTGTTAAGCGCTTACTATGCCTAAAGCACCGTTCTAAGCGCTGGGGCGCTTACAAGGTGATCGGGTTGTCCCACGGGGGGCTCACAATCATTTACAGATGAGGACTGAGGCCCAGGGAAGTGACTTGCCCAGCTGACAGTCGGCGGAGGCGGGATTTGAACCCAGGACCTCTGGCTCCAAAGCCCGGGCTCTTTCCACTGAGCCACGCTGCTTCTCTTAATGATGGCATCTGTTCAGAGCTTACTATGCGCAAAGCACCGTTCTAAGCGCTGGGGCGGTTACAAGGTGATCGGGTTGACCCACGGGGGGCTCACAATCATTTACAGATGAGGGGACTGAGGTCCAGGGAAGTGACTTGCCCAGCTGACAGTTGGCAGAGGCGGGATTTGAACCCAGGACCTCTGGCTCCAAAGCCCGGGCTCTTTCCACTGAGCCGTGCCGCTTCTCTTAATGATGGCATCTGTTAAGCGCTTACTATGCGCAAAGCACCGCTCTAAGCGCTGGGGCGGTTACAAGGTGATCGGGTTGACCCACGGGGGGCTCACAATCATTTACAGATGAGGGGACTGAGGCCCAGGGAAGTGACTTGCCCAGCTGACAGTCAGAGGAGGCGGGATTTGAACCCACGACCTCTGACTCCAAAGCCCGGGCTCTTTCCACTGAGCCGCGCCACTTCTCTTAATGATGGTATTTGTTAAGCGCTTACTATGCCTAAAGCACCGTTCTAAGCGCTGGGGCGGTTACAAGGTGATCGGGTTGACCCACGGGGGGCTCACAATCATTTACAGATGAGGGGACTGAGGCCCAGGGAAGTGACTTGCCCAGCTGACAGTTGGTGGAGGCGGGATTTGAACCCACGACCTCTGACTCCAAAGCCCGGGCTCTTTCCACTGAGCCACACCGCTTCTCTTAATGATGGTATCTGTTCAGCGCTTACCATGCGCAAAGCACCGCTCTAAGCGCTGGGGCGGTTACAAGGTGATCGGGTTGTCCCACGGGGGGCTCACAATCATTTACAGATGAGGGGACTGAGGCCCAGAGAAATGACTTGCCCAGCTGACAGTCGGAGGAGGCGGGATTTGAACCCACGACCTCTGACTCCAAAGCCCGGGCTCTTTCCACTGAGCCGCGCCGCTTCTCTTAATGATGATATTTGTTAAGTGCTTACTATGCCTAAAGCACTGTTCTAAGCGCTGGGGCGGTTACAAGGTGATCAGGTTGTCCCATGGGGGGCTCACAGGATTTGAACCCACAACCTCTGACTCCAAAGCCCGGGCTCTTTCCACTGAGCCGCGCCGCTTCTCTTAATGATGGCATCTGTTAAGCGCTTACTATGCGCAAAGCACCGCTCTAAGCGCTGGGGCGGTTACAAGGTGATCGGGTTGACCCACGGGGGGCTCACAATCATTTACAGATGAGGGGACTGAGGCCCAGGAAGTGACTTGCCCAGCTGACAGTCGGCGGAGGCGGGATTTGAACCCATGACCTCTGGCTCCAAAGCCCGGGCTCCTTCCACCGAGCCACGCCGCTTCGCTACGGTCGTCGTGGTGTTTTGGAAGCGGGCGGGCGGCCTTTCGTCGGTGGCGGACGGGCACCCCCCGCGCCCCCGGCCTTACCTGGACGTGGCGATCTCCACCTTGGTCTTGGCCACGGCGGCGGCCCGCTGGGCGCTCTCCACGGCGCGGTCCACCTTCTGCCGCGTCTTGCCGGGGCCTCGCAGGGGCAGGAGGAGACGGCGGCGGACGCCCCGGACCAGGACGTTGTTCTTGTACTTGCCCTCGTGCAGCGAGCCGTCGGGCAGCGCGGTGCAGCCGTAGCCGTGGCGCCGGTTCTCCCGCCACTCCCCGGCGTAGTGGACGCCGTCCGACCGCTCGCTGACCCCGAAGCCGCTGCGCTTGTCGCCCCGCCACTCGCCGGCGTAGGTCTCGGTGGTGGTGGCGTCCACGCGGTCCTCGGCCGGCCCGCCGCGCCAGTCGCAGTCGGCGTCGCCCAGGCTGGGGGCCGACGAGGCCGCGTCGCTGGAGCTGAGCCGGCTGGGCCCCGTGGCCTCGCTGCGCAGCGAGCTGCGCTTGCTGGACAAGGAGGAGCGGGATTCGGAGCGGCCTGGACGCCAGGCCCGCCGCCGGGCCGCCGGGCCCTCGCCCGCCGGCCGGCCGAGGACGAAGCCGCCCCGCGTGCCCGCCGGGCTGTCGGGCGGGAGCCCGCCGTCGCTCTGCTCGCTGCGCAGGGAGGCCGACGACGTCCGCAGCGGCCAGCGGATCACCGTCGCCAGCCCGTACGGAGCGCTTTGACGCAGGCCGAAGCCGTGGCGCACGCCGCCGCTCCACTGGCCCTGGTAGGTACCTGGGAGGGGAGACGCACACGCCAACGCACACGCCGACGGACGGACGGACACGTGGACAACACGCACGGAGAGGCCGGGGTCAAGGCCGCAGGCCCGGCCTCCGCCCCGGCCAACAGCCTCTATTCTACTTTGTTAGTATGTTTGGTTTTGTTCTCCGCCTCCCCCTTCTACACTGTGATCCCGCTGTCATCATCATCATCATCATCAATCGTATTTATTGAGCGCTTACTATGTGCACAGCACTGTACTAAGCGCTTGGGAAGTACAAATTGGCAACATAGAGAGACAGTCCCTACCCAACAGTGGGCTCACAGTCTAAAAGGGGGGAGACAGAGAACAAAACCAAACATACTAACAAAATAAAATAAATAGATATGTACAAGTAAAATAAATAAATAAATAAATGGAGTAATAACAATTAACATGCTATGGTAATAATAAAATGAGCAGATGATTGAACCCCAGAGAGCAGATAACAATTAATATGTGATGGCAAAAAAATTAAGCAGATGATGACATCACATAGAGCGGTTAACAATTAACATGCGATGGCAGTGAAATAAGCAGGTGATGACATCACTGAGAGACGTTAACAATAACATTCTTTGGGAATAATGAAATAAGCAGATGATGACATCACAGAGAGCAGTTTACAATTAACATGCAGAAGCGACCATAAAATAGGCAGATGATGCTCAAAGCAGAAGGATGAATTGTCCCTAGGTCAGTCAAATCAAATCGAAGAGGTTAATGGCAAGGAGAGTCTAGGGGCTCTTGGCGAAAATGTCTCTGAGGTGGTGGAGGATGGAGTCCTATGAATGAGTCCTATCTTCTTTCAGAGAGTACGGGGACCGTCTCTAGATGCTGCCGGCTTGGACTTCCCAAGCGCTTAGTACAGTGCTCTGCACCGTCCAAGTTGGCGACGTATCGAGACGCTCCCTACCCGACGGCGGGCTCACGGTCTAGAAGCGTGATGCGTTCGTTGGGTCGGTTTCTTTTCTTTTGCCTCATTGTAATAATAATAATGATGGCGTTTGTTAAGCGCTTACTACGTGCGAAGCACCGTTCTAAGCGCTGGGGAGGTTACAAGGTGATGGGGTGGTCCCACTGGGGGCTCACGGTTTTTTAATCCCCATTTTACAGATGAGGGAACGGAGGCCCGGAGAAGTGAAGTGACTTGCCCAACGTCACCCAGCTGACGGTGGGTGGGGCCGGGATTTGAACCCACGACCTCTGACTCCAAAGCCCGGGCTCTTTCCACTGAGCCACGCTGCTTCTCGTCATCATCGTCATTATCATCATCAAGGCATTTATGGAGCGCTTACTGTGTGCAGAGCACTGTGCTAAGCGCTCGGGAGAGGACAGGGCAAAGGAACTGGTAGAAACACTCCCCCCTTCCAAAAATTCCCATGCCAGGGCCGCCCACTTTAACGCGTTCAAATGTTTGGTTTCTTTCCATTTAGCGCTCGTTTTCTGGGATTTCTCGCCGTCCGCGCGTTATCATCGTGGCTTACTGTGTGCGGAGCACTGTGCTAAGCGCTCGGGAGAGTACAGCAACACAACGGAGCTGGTAGAAACGTTCCCCCACCCACAAAGTGCTCGCGTCTCGAGACAGACCTCATAGAATTTATAATGTCAATTTAGAATTGACAGATAACGGACATTCATTCATTCAATCGTATTTATTGAGCGCTTACTGTGTGCAGAGCACTGTACTAAGCGCTTATAAAAACTTGGCTAGATGCCACGAAGGAGGTGGCAATGCCTTCAACGTATATGGGCCACTAGGACCTCTTCCATCCTTCTCAAGGCGAGTGCTAACCTTCCCTCCTTTCATACAATCAATCAATCAGTCGTACTTATTGAGCGCTTACTGTGTGCAGAGCACTGTACTAAGCGCTTGGGAAGTCCAAGTTGGCAACATATAGCGATGGTCCCTGCCCAACAGTGGGCTCACAGTCTAGAAGGTGGGCTCTCAACATAAGGGTTGAGTGGGGGGTGAGCAGCAAATGATCAAAGGTCAGGGATAATAATTGTATTTGTTAAGCGCTTCCTAAGCGCCAGACACTGTACTAAGCGCTGGGTAGATAGAAGGGTTGGACAACGGTCCCTGCCCCGCGTGGGGCTCACAGTCTTCCACCCCATTTGACAGATGGGGTCACCGAGGCCGGGCGAAGTGAAGTGACTCGTCCAGGGTCACGCGGCAGGTGAGCGGCCGAGCCGGGATGAGAACCCAGATCTGGGATCTCCCCACCGGGCCATCCTGCTTCCCAACAGAGTTGGAAAACACGGTCCCTGCCCGCAGGGAGCTTACGGTCTACAGGGACGTAAGGTGTAACACGATGCATCTCACGACGTAATTTTTTTGGTAAATGTCATTTAATCCACGCCGCCTCCTCCGAGGACACGACATCACGTTAGGGTGGAGTCCACTCTGTAACATCAGGATGCGGAGGGCCGTAATGATAATAATAATAATAATAATAATAATAATAATAATAATAATAATAATGATGATGGCATTTAAGTGCTTACTATGTGCAAAGCACCGTTCTAAGCGCTGGGGAAGTTAAAAGGTGATCAGGTTGTCCCACGGGGAGCTCCCAGTCTTCATCCCCATTTGACAGATGAGGTCACTGAGGCCCGGAGAAGTGAAGCGACTTGCCCAAAGTCACACAGCAGACAAGCGGCAGAGCCGGGATTGCTCCATCTCCCAAGCCTGGACTCTTTTTTTTTAATGGCATTTATTAAGCGCTTACTATGTGCAAAGCACTGTTCTAAGCACTGGGGAAGTTAAAAGGTGATCAGGTTGTCCCACGGGGGGCTCACAGTCTTCATCCCCATTTGACAGATGAGGTCACTGAGGCCCGGAGAAGTAAAGCGACTTGCCCAAAGTCACACAGCAGACAAGCGGCAGAGCCGGGATTGCTCCATCTCCCAAGCCTGGACTCTTTTTTTTTAATGGCATTTATTAAGCGCTTACTATGTGCAAAGCGCTGTTCTAAGCGCTGGGGAGGTTACAAGGTATCAGGTTGTCCCACGGGGGGCTCACAGTCTTCATCCCCATTTTCCAGATGAGGTGACCGAGGCCCAGAGAAGTGAAGTGACTTGCCCAAAGTCACACAGCTGACAATTGGTGGAGCTGGGATTTGAACCCATGACCTCTGACTCCAAAGCCCGGGCTCTTTCCACTGAGTCACGCTGCTTCTTCATGTTTGCTGGGGGGAGGACGTCAGTCAGTCAGTCGTATTTATTGAGCACTTACCACGTGCGGAGCACTGTACTAAGCGCTCGGGAGAGGACGACAGAACAATAAACCGACACGTTCCCTGCTCCCGACGAGGCGCCGCTCAGTGGAAAGAGCCCGGGCTTTGGAGTCAGAGATCGTGGGTTCTAATCCCGGCTCTGCCACTTGCTGCTGTGTGACTTTGGGCAAGTCACTTCACTTCTCTGGGCCTCAGTGACCTCATCTGGAAAATGGGGATGAAGACTGGGAGCCCCACGTAGGACAACTTGATTACCCTGTATCTACCCCAGCGCTTAGAACAGTGCTTTGCACATAGTAAGCGCTTAATAAATGCCATTATTATTATTATTACCCCAGTGCTTAGAACGGTGCTTGGCACACAGGAAGCGCATAATAATAATAATAATAATAACAATAATAATAATAATGATGATGGCATTTATTAAGCACTTACTATGTGCAAAGCACTGTTCTAAGCGCTGGGGAGGTTACAGGGTGATCAGGTTGTCCCACAGGGGCTCACAGTCAACCCCCATTTTACAGATGAGGGAACTGAGCTCCAGAGAAGTTAAGTGACTTGCCCAAGGTCACACAGCTGACAACTGGCAGAGCCGGGATTTGAACCCACGACCACTGACTCCAAAGCCCGGGCTCTTTCCACTGAGCCACGCTGCTTCTCTAACAAATACCAACGTTATTATTATTATTATTATGTAATTCCTCAGAAATTAAGAGCACACAGAGCGACTTAGGGTTCCCGCTCCAAGGATTAGACCCCCGTGGGATACCGAAATTCCGGACCCCAGCAAAATTCTGGGAAAGGACTCTTAGAGAGAGGGGATACAAGTTCCTTGGCAGGGAGAAGGCAGTTTGTTTATTTGGAATTTCAAGTGGCCTTCACTTCTTAGGCGAAGCCAGCCGCCCTCACATCTCAGGGCCTTATTGAAACTGTGGGAATAATAATAATAATAATAATAATAATAATAATAATAATAATAATAATGATAATAATAATAATAATAATAATAATGGCATTTATTAAGCGCTTACTATGTGCAAAGCACCGTTCTAAGCGCTGGGGAGGTTACAAAGTGATCAGGTTGTCCCACGGGGGGCTCACAGTCTTCATCCCCATTTTACAGATGAGGGAACTGAGGCCCGGAGAAGTGAAGTGACTTGCCCAAAGTCACCCAGCTGACAACTGGCGGAGCCGGGATTTGAACCCGGGCTCTTTCCCTTGAGCCACGCCGCTTCTCCGACTTCGCTTCCTCATAGCCTCAGTTTCTTCATTTGTAAAATGGGGATTATGACTGTGAGCCCCATGTGGGACAGGGACTGTGTCCAACCTGATTATCCTGAATCCAGCCCGACACTCACCACAGTGTGGGGCACATAGTAAGCGCTTAACAAATACCTATTATTTATACCTTATCTGTAAAATGGGGATTAAGAAAGTCTCCCTTTTAGACTGTGAGGCCACTGTTGGGTAGGGACTGTCTCTATATGTTGCCAACTTGTACCTCCCAAGCGCTTAGTACAGTGCTCTGCACACAGTAAGCGCTCAATAAATATGATTGATTGATTGATTGACTGTGAGCCCCACGTGGGATGGTCACTGTGTCCAACCTGATTAACCTGTGTCCACCCCAGCGCCTAGTACAGTCCGTGGCAAACAGTAAGCGTAAGGATTTCCGCTGCCGGAGATTCCCGAATTAGTCGTCCTCATCCCTTAAGGACGCGGCCTCGTTTGAGGGAATCCGGGCCTAAAGGAGAGAGCCCGGAAGCGGGAAAGAGCCCGGAAGCGGGAGTCGGGAGACCCTGGTCTGTGTCCCGGCTCCACTGGACCACAGCGGACAAGAAGCAGCGTGGCTCGGTGGAAAGAGCCCGGGCTGTGGAGCCGGAGGTCATGGGTTCAAATCCCGGCTCTGCCAATTGTCAGCTGGGTGACTCCGGGCAAGTCGCTTCACTTCTCTGGGCCTCAGTTCCCTCACCTGTAAAATGGGGATTAAGACTGTGGGACAACCTGATCACCTTGTAACCTCCCCAGCGCTTAGAACAGTGCATTGCACATAGTAAGCGCTTAATAAATGCCGTCATTATTATTGTCAGGAACGTGTCTGTTGTTCTATTGTCCTCTCCCAAGCGCTTAGTACAGTGCTTTGCACACAGGAAGTGCTCAATAAACAGGACTGAATGAATGAAAGTCGCTCCTCCTCTCTGGGCCTCGGTTTCCTCCTCTGGAAAATGGGGATAAAATTCCCGTTCTCTCTCCCTCTCGGAGTGACAGCCTGGTGAAAAACAGGGGCCCGGGCCTGATCTTTTTTTTTTCTTTTTTTAAATGATATTTGGGAAGCACTAAGTTCATCGTGGGTAGGGAATGTGTCTGTTTATTGTTTTATCGTACTCTCCCAAGCGAGAGATTTTGTGTGTGAGAGATTTTGTGTGTGAGATTTTGTGTGTGAGAGATTTTGGGCATGAGAGGCAGAGATTGTGTGGGTCAGAGTTTGTGTGAGAGATTGTGTGAGAGATTTTGGGTGTGAGATGGAGAGGTTTTGTGTGAGAGAGACTTGTGCGTGAGAGAGTTTTTATGTGAGAGTTTGTGTGAGATTTTGTGTGTGAGGGGGGAGATTTTGTATGAGAGGGATTTGTGTGTGAGAGTTTGTGTGTGAGAGAGTGTGTGTGAGATTTTGGGTGTGAGATGGAGAGGTTTTGTGTGAGAGAGATTTTGTGTGTGAGAGGGAGAGATTTTGTGTGAGAGAGTTTGTGTTAGAGAGTTCGTGTGAGAGATTTTGGTGTGTGAGATGGAGAGATTTTGTGTGAGAGAGATTTGTGTGGGAGAGTTTGGGTGTGAGATGGAGAGGTTTTGTGTGAGAGAGATGTGTGTGAGAGAGAGATTTTGTGTGTGGCAGATACAGTGCATGAGAGGGAGAGATTGTGTGTCAGAGTTTTTGTGAGAGTTTGTGTGAGAGATTTTGTGTGTGAGATGGAGAGGTTTTGTGTGAGAGAGACTTGTGTTTGTGAGAGCTTTTATGTGAGAGAGTTTATGTGTGAGAGAGTTTGTGTGAGATTTTGTGTGTGAGAGGGAGAGATTTTGTATGAGAGATATTTGTGTGTGAGAGTTTGTGTGAGAGGTTTTGGGTGTGAGATGGAGAGGTTTTGTGTGGGAGAGACGTGTGTGAGAGAGATTTTGTGTGTGAGAGAGATTTTGTGTGTGAGAGATTTTGCGCATGAGAGGGAGAGATTGTGTGTGTCAGTGTTTTTGTGAGAGTTTGTGAGAGAGATTTTGGGTGTGAGATGGAGAGGTTTTGTGTGAGAGAGACGTGTGTGAGAGAGTTTTTATGTGAGAGAGAGTTTGTGTGCAATTTTGTGTGTGAGAGGGAGAGATTTTTGTACGAGAGGGATTTGTGTGTGAGAGAGTTTGTGGGAGAGATTTTTGTGCATGAGAGGGAGAGATTGCGTGTGTCAGTGTTTTGGTGAGAGTTTGTGTGAGAGATTTTTGGGTGTGAGATGGAGAGGCTTTGTATCAGAGACACGTGTGTGAGAGTTTGTGTGCGATTCTGTGTGTGAGAGGGAGAGATTTTTGTACGAGAGGGATTTGTGTGTGAGAATTTTTGTGTGAGAGAGTTTGTGGAAGAGATTTTTGTGCATGAGAGGGACAGCTTGTGTGTGTCAGAGTTTTTGTGAGAGTTTGTGTGAGAGATTTTGGGTGTGAGATGGAGAGGTTTTGTGTGAGAGAGACTTGTGTGTGAGAGAGCTTTTATGTGAGAGAGCTTGTGTGCGATTTTGTGTGTGAGAGGGAGAGATTTTTGTACGAGAGGGATTTGTGTGTGAGAGTTTGTGTGAGAGATTTTGGGTGTGAGATGGAGAGGTTTTGTGTGTGAGAGGGAGAGATGTTGTGTGAGAGAGATTTGTGTGTGAGAGATTGTGTGGGCGATTTTGGGTGTGAGATGGAGAGGTTTTGTGTGTGAGAGATTTGTGTGTGCGAGAGAGTTTGTGGGTGAGAGAGCTTCCTGCACACAGGAAGCGTTCAATAAATACAACTGAACGAGCAAACGAAGCACTGGGGTGGATACAAGTTAATCATCATCATCAATCGTATTTATTGAGCGCTTACTGTGTGCAGAGCACTGTACTAAGTGCTTGGGAAGTACAAAATGGCAACTTAATCTGGTCGGACACTGTCCCTGTCCCCCGTGGGCCTCAGTTATTCTCTGGGCCTCAGTTCCCTCATCTGTAAATGGGGATTAAGATTGTGAACCCCCGGTGGGACAACCTGATCTCTCACACAAAACCTCTCCATCTCACACCCAAACTCTCCCACCCAAATCTCTCTCACACAAAATGTCTCCATCTCACACACCAAAATCTCTCACACAAACTCCCTAACACAAACTCTCTGACGCAAAATCTCTCCCTCTCACACACAAACTCTCTCTCACACACAAGTGTCTCTCACACAAAACCCTCCATCTCACACCCAAAATCTCTCACACAAACTCTCCCACACAAATCTCTCTCACACAAAACCTCTCCATCTCACACCCAAAATCTCTCACACAAACTCTCACGCACAAATCTCTCTCACACAAAACCTCTCCATCTCACACCCAAAATCTCTCACACAAACTCTCTCACGCACAAACCCCTCTCATACAAAATCTTTCCCTCTCACACACAAAATCTCACACAAAGTCTCTCACACACAAACTCTCTCTCACACACAAGTCTCTCTCTCACACAAAACCTCTCCATCTCACACCCAAAATCTCTCACACAAACTCTCACACCCAAATCTCTCTCACACAAAACCTCTCCATCTCACACCCAAAATCTCCCGCACAAACTCTCCCACACAAACTCTCCCACACAAAATCTCTCCCACCAACACTCTCCTCACACAGTCTCCAACCCCATTTTCCAGAGGAGGGAACTGAGGCCCAGAGAAGTGAAGCGACTGGCCCAAGGTCACACAGCAGACAGGTGGCAGAGCCGGGATGAGAACCAAACCCTAATTCTGATGCCTGCTTCTGTGAGAAGCAGCGTGGCTCAGTGGCAAGAGGTTTGGGAGTCAGAGGTCACGGGTTCTAATCCTGACTCCGCCACTCGTCTGCTGCGTGACCTTGGGCAAGCCAATGCAGTGTGGCTCAGTGGAAAGAGGACGGGCTTTGGAGTCAGACGTCAGGGGTTCAAATCCCGGCTCCGCCAATTGTCAGCTGTGTGACTTTGGGCGAGTCACTTCACTTCTCTGGGCCTCAGTGACCTCATCTGGAAAATGGGGATGAAGACCGTGAGCCCCCCGTGGGACAACCTGATCACCTTGCAACCTCCCCAGCGCTTAGAACAGTGCTTGGCACATAGTAAGCGCTTAATGAGCCCACTGTTGGGTAGGGACCATCTCTATATGTTGCCAACTTGTACTTCCCAAGCGCTTAGTACAGTGCTCTGCACACAGTAAGCATTCAATAAATACCATTGAATGAATGAATGAATAAATGCCATCATTATTATTATTATTATTCTCTGGGCCTCAGTTCCCTCATCTGTAAGTGGGGATTAAGATTGTGAGCCCCCCGTGGGACAACCTGATCATCTCGTAACCTCCCCAGCGCTTAGAACAGTGCTTTGTACATAGTAAGCGCTTAATAAACGCCATCACTATTATTATTATTATTCTCTGGGCCTCAGTTCCCTCATCTGTAAATGGGGATTAAGACTGTGAGCCCCCCATGGGACAACCTGATTACTTTGTATTCCCCCCAGCTCTTAGAACAGTGCTTGGCAAATAGTAAGCGCTTAATAAATGCTATTATTATTATTATTATTATTCTCTGGGCCTCAGTTCCCTCATCTATAAATGGGGATTAAGATTGTGAGCCCCCCGTGGGACAACCTGATCACCTTGTAACCTCCCCAGTGCTTAGAACAGTGCTTCGCACATAGTAAGTGCTTAATAAATGCCATTATTATTATTATTATTATTATTATTCTCTGGGCCTCAGTTTGCTCATCTGTAAACGGGGATTAAGATTGCGAGCCCCCCGTGGCACAACCTGATCACCTTGTAACCTCCCCAGTGCTTAGAACAGTGCTTGGCACATAGTAAGCGCTTAATAAATGCCGTCATTATTATTATTATTATTCTCTGGGCCTCAGTTCCCTCATCTATAAATGGGGATTAAGATTGTGAGTCCCCCGTGGGACAACCTGATCACCTTGTAACCTCCCCAGCGCTTAGAACAGTGCTTGACACATAGTAAGTGCTTAATAAATGCCATCATTATTATTATTATTATTCTCTGGGCCTCAGTTCCCTCATCTATAAGTGGGGATTAAGATTGTGAGACCCCCATGGGACACCCTTTTACTTTGTATTCCCCCCAGCGCTTAGAACAGTGCCTGGCACATAGTAAGCGCTTAATAAATGCTATCATTATTATTATTATTATTATTATTATTCTCTGGGCCTCAGTTCCCTCATCTGTAAATGGGGATTAAGATTGTGCCCCCCATGGGACAACCTGATTACTCTGTATTCCCCCCAGCGCTTAGAACAGTGCTTGGCACATAGTAAGCGCTTAATAAATGCTATCATTATTATTATTATTATTCTCTGGGCCTCAGTTCCCTCATCTGTAAATGTGGATTAAGATTGTGAGCCCCCCATGGGACAACCTGATTACTTTGTATTCCCCCCAGCGCTTAGAACAGTGTTTGGCACATAGTAAGCGCTTAATAAATGCCATCGGTATTATTATTGTGACCCAAGCGGGTCTGACACTTCTCCCATTTGGGCTCTGCTTGGGTTTTCTCATTTCAAGTTGGCTCAGGTTCCTGGGTGGGTCAGCCTGGGATCAGATTTGAGTCAGGCAGGCTCCGCTTCTCTTTCTCTCTCACACACAAACACAAAATCGCTCACAGACACAAACGTTCACACACACACACACACTCTCATACATAAACTCTTTCAACACAAACTCTCTCACACACACAAACTCTTTCACCCACAATCTCTGCCTCTCACACACAGAATCTCTCACACAAACTCTCACACATAAACTCTCTCACACAAATCCCTCTCATGCAAAATCTGTCTCACACCCAAAATCTCTCACAAACTCTCTCTCACATACAAAATCTCTCTCACACACAAATATCTCTCACACAAAACCTCTCCATCTCACACCCAAAATCTCTCACACAAACTCTCTCACACACAAACTCTCACACACAAACTCTCACACACAAATCCCTCTCACACAAAATCTCTCCCTCTCACACAGAAAATCTCATACACTCTCTCACACACAAAAACTCTCTCAAGTCCTCTGTCACACAAAACCTCTCCATCTCACACCCAAAATCTCTCACACAAACTCTCACACAAAGTCTCACACACACAATCTCTCCCACTCATGCACAAAATCTCTCACACACAAAATCTCTCTCACACACAAATCTCTCTCACACAAAACCTCTCCATCTCACACCCAAAATCTCCCACACAAACTCTCACACACAAATCTCCCTCACACACAAATCTCTCTCACACAAAACCTCTCCATCTCACACCCAAAATCTCCGACACAAACTCTCACACACAAATCTCTCACACAAAATCTCTCCATCTCACATACCAAAATCTCTCACACAAACTCCCCAACACAAACTCTCTCACACAAAATCTCACCCTCCCACACGCAAAATCTCTCTCACACACAAATTTCTCTCACACAAAACCTCTCCATCTCACACCCAAAATCTCTCAAACAAACTCTCACACACAAACTCTCACACACAAATTCCTCTCATACAAAATCTCTCCCTCGCACACACAAAATCTCACACAAAAGCTCTCACACACAAACTCTCTCTCTCACACAAGTCTCTGTCATACAAAACCTCTCCATCTCACACCCAAAATCTCTCACACAAACTCTCCCACCCAAATCTCTCTCACAAAACCTCTCCATCTCACACCCAAAATCTCCCACCCAAACTCTCCCACACAAATCTCTCTCACACAAAATGTCTCCATCTCACACACCAAAATCTCTCACACAAACTCTCTAACACAAACTCTCTGATGCAAAATCTCTCCCTCTCACACACAAAATCTCTCTCACACACAAACTTCTCTCACACAAAACCTCTCCATCTCACACCCAAAATCTCTCACACAAACTCACACACAAACCCCTCTCATTACAAAATCTCTCCCTCTCACACACAAAATCTCACACAAAGTCTCTCACACACAAACTCTCTCTCACACACGTGTCTCTCACACAAAACCTCTCCATCTCACACCCAAAATCTCTCACACAAACTCTCCCACACAAATCTCTCTCACACAAAAGCTCTCCATCTAACACCCAAAATCTCTCACACAAACTCTCTAACACAAAATCTCTCCCACAAACACTCTCCTCACCCAGACTCCCTCAGACAAAATCTCTCCCTCTCACAGAATCTCTCACACACAAAATCTCTCATACACACGAAATCTCTCATACACGCACAATGTCTCTCACACAAAATGTCTCCATCTCACACACCAACATCTCTCAAACTCTCTAACAAACACTCACACAAAATCTCTCACACAAACTCTCTCCCTCTCACAGAATCTCTCACACACAAAATCTCTCATTTACACAAAATCTCTCATTACACACAAAATGTCTCTCACATACGCACACAATCTCTCACATACACACTCACACAAGGTATACATGAAATCTCTCATACACACACAATGTCTCTCACACAAACTGTCTCCGTCTCACACACCAACATCTCTCAAACTCTCTAACACAAACTCTCTCACACAAACTCTCTCCCTCTCACGGACTCACTCACACACAAAATCTCTCATTTACAAGAAATCTCCCATACACACAAAATATCTCTCACATAGCACACAATCTCTCACATACACACTCACACAAGGTCCTTTTCTCACATAGACACACACACACACACAAACTCTCTTTCTCTGTCCTTCTCCGTCTCCCACGGGCTAGGCCACAAATCCACCAGACCAGCGGGTCTTCCTGCTTTGGTCCAGGAGACCGGGGCGGGCATCGCCGGACACACCGGTTGTGCCCAAAGTGTGTGTACGACGGACTCGCGGATGCCAACGGATGCCCCGGGCGTGCCACAGGATGTGGCGTGGGGGGAAACGAACAAACCACAAGACCTCGTGGCCTCGGCACTCAGAGGCCCTGGGTTCTAAACCTGACTCCACCGTGGCATCTGCTAGGCGCTTACTATGTGCCAGCCACTGTTCTAAGTGCTGGGGAAGATACAAGCTAATCAGGTTGGACACCTTTCCCGTCCCACAGGGGGGCTCCCGGTCTTCATCCCCATTTTCCAGATGAGGGAACCGAGGCCCAGAGAAGAGAAGTGACTCGCCCACGGTCACACGGCAGATGAGTGAAGCGGCGTGGCTCAGTGGAAAGAGCCCGGGCTTTGGAGTCAGAGGTCACGGGTTCGAATGCTGGCTCCGCCACATGTCTGCTGGGTGACCTTGGGCAAGTCACTTCACTTCTCTGCGCCTCAGTTACCTCATCTGGAAAATGGGGATGAAGACTGTGAGCCCCACGTGGGAGAACTTGATCACCTTGTATCCCCCCCAGCACTTAGAACAGTGCTCTGCACATAGTAAGCGCTTAACAAATGCCATCATCATCATTATTATTATTATTAAATGGCAGAGCCGGGGATGAGAACCAAGCTCCTTCTGACTCCCGGCCCAGCGCTCTACCCATTAGACCACCCTGCCTTCACAGCACTCTTGCCTGCCGGGTGACATCGGGTAAGCGCTTAGTGCAGTGCTCTGCACACAGTAAGCGCTCAATAAATACGATCGAATGAAGTCACTTTATGTCTCCGCGCTTCGATTCCCCTGTCTGTAAAACAGGGATTAAACTCTAGCTCGTTGTGGGCTGGGAATGCATCTCTTATGTCATTATATCGTCCTCTCCCAGGCACTCAGTGCTCTGCACACAGTAAGTGCTCAATAAATACGATCGAATGAAGTCACTTTACGTCTCCGCGCTTCGATTCCCCCGTCCGTAAAACGGGGATTAAACTCTAGTTCGTTGTGGGCTGGAAATGCGTCTCTTATATTGTCATATCGTCCTCTCCCAGGCACTCAGTGCTCTGCACACAGTAAGCGCTCAATAAATACGATCATATGAAGTCACTTTACGTCTCCGCGCTTCGATTCCCTCGTCCGTAAAATGGGGATTAAACCCTAGCTCGTTGTGGGCTGGGAATGCGTCTCTTATATCGTTATATCATCCTCTCCCAGGCACTCAGTGCTCTGCACACAGTGAGCGCTCAGTAGCTACGACGGAACGAAAGAATGAATGAAATCCTCCAATTCGGCTTCTCCCTCCTCCCTGTAATTTCCTTTCCCGTCTCCCAAGTGCTTTGGCAGGGCTCCACACACAATACCTCCTCAAACGGAAGGGCAAGGATCAGATCCACTAACTTTTATGACAGTAATAATAATAAAATAGTATATGTTCAGCGCTTTTGTCCAGCCCTGTAGGAAGCGTTAGTTAGTAGCAAGCTAATCAGGGCCCACGTGGGGCTCCCGGGCTAAGTAGGAGGGTCTAGCGCTTAGAACAGTGCTTTGCACGGAGTAAGCGCTTAATAAACTCCATCCGCCAAGCTAGCTCTCTTCCTCCCTTCAAGGCCCTGCTGAGAGCTCACCTCCTCCAGGAGGCCTTCCCAGACTGATCCCCTTCCTTCCTCTCCCCCTCGTCCCCCTCTCCATCCCCCCCATCTTTCCTCCTTCCCTTCCCCACAGCACCTGTATATATGTATATATGTTTGTACATATTTATTACTCTATTTATTTATTGATTTTACTTGTACATATCTATTCTATTTATTTTATTTTGTTAGTATGTTTGGTTTTGTTCTCTGTCTCCCCCTTTTAGACTGTGAGCCCAATGTTGGGTAGGGATTGTCTCTATATGTTGCCAATTTGTACTTCCCAAGCGCTTAGTACAGTGCTCTGCACATAGTAAGCGCTCAATAAATATGATTGATCGATTGATTGATTGATAAAAAAAACAAAAGGAATTGTGTAGTCCCCATTTTGCAGGTGAGGGAACTGAGGCCCAGAGAGGTGAAGCGACTTGCCCGAGATCACACAGCAGACAGGCGGCAGAGCCGGGATGAGGACCCAGGTCTTCGGATTCCCAGGCCCGGGCTCTTTCCGCTTCTCGAGCATCCAGTCCAGCGCTTTCCACACGGTGAGCGCTCAATAAATAAATGCCTATCAGCTCTACTAAAACTATTATTCTCACCTTTTAGACTGTGAGCCCACTGTTGGGTAGGGACTGTCTCTATATGTTGCCAACCTGGACTTCCCAAGCGCTTAGTACAGTGCTCTGCACACAGTAAGCGCTCAATAAATACGATTGATTGATTTATTGATTGATTCCAGTTTGGGATTCTGTTGATGGATTCTGATATTGCTAACACAATCCTCAATTGCAGAATCCCGAATTGCTACCTCAGAGAAGCAGCGGGGCCTAGCGGGTAGAGCCCGGGCCGGGAGACCGTGAACCTGTTATTGGGTAGGGACCATCTGTTGCCAAATTGTACTTTCCGAGCGCTTAGTACAGTGCTATGCACACAGTAAGCGCTCAGTGATGATGATGATGATGGTATCTGTTAAGTGCTTACTGTGTGCAAAGCACATACACGTTGTGTTGTCTGTCTCCCCCTTCTAGACCGTGAGCCCGTTGCTGGGTAGGAACCATCTCTATCTGTTGCCAAACTGTAGTTTCCGAGCGCTCAGTACAGTGCTATGCACACAGTAAGCGCTCAATGATGATGATGATGGTATTTGTTAAGCGCTTACTGTGTGCAAAGCACATACACGTTTCGTTGTCTGTCTCCCCCTTCTTGACCGTGAGCCCTTTGTTGGGTAGGGACCGTCTCTATCTGTTGCCAAATTGTACTTTCTGAGCGCTTAGTACAGTGTTCCGCACACACTAAGCGCTCAATAAATACGATTGAAAGAATGAGTGAATGAATAAATACGATTGAATGAAGGAAGGAATGAGTCAGGAGGATCTGGGTTCTAATCCCAGCTCCGCCGCCTGTCTGCCGGGTGACCTCGGGTGAGTCACTTTGCTTTGGACAAGCAGCGTGGCTCAGTGGAAAGCGCATGGGCTTTGGAGTCGGAGGTCATGGGTTCAAATCCCGGCTCTGCCAATTGTCAGCTGTGTGACTTTGGGCAAGTCACTTCACTTCTCTGGGCCTCAGTGACCTCATCTGGAAAATGGGGATGAAGACTGCGAGCCCCCCGTGGGACAACCTGATCACCTTGTAACCTCCCCAGTGCTTAGAACAGTGCTTGGCACATAGTAAGCGCTTAACAAATACCATCATCATCATTATTATTATTCTCCGGGCCTCGGTTCCCTCATCTGCAAAACGGGGATGAAGCCCCTGAGTCCCACGTGGGACGCGGACCGTGTCCGACCCTGATTAATTTGCATCAAATCCCGGCTCTTCCAAACGTCAGCTGTGTGACTTTGGGCAAGTCACTTCACTTCTCTGTGCCTCAGTGACCTCATCTGCAAAATGGGGGTGAAGACTGTGAGCCCCCCGTGGGACAACCTGATTACCCTGTATCCTCCCCAGAGCTTAGAACAGTGCTTTGCACATAGTAA
This sequence comes from Tachyglossus aculeatus, assembly GCF_015852505.1. Lineage (NCBI taxonomy): Eukaryota > Metazoa > Chordata > Mammalia > Monotremata > Tachyglossidae > Tachyglossus > Tachyglossus aculeatus. Next base: position 25,435,385 of record NC_052090.1, read on the forward strand.
GCGCTTAATAAATGCCATCATTATTATTATTATCTCCTGCAGTGCTTAGTACAGTGCTTGCCGCGTAGTAAGTGCTTAAAAAATACTATTAAAAAAACCCCAAAACCTCGAGATTTTTCTCCGATTACCCGGGATCCTCGACTTCCGATTCCCTCGACCAAACCCGGCGCTTCAGAGCTATCCCGGGATGAAACGGGGCTACGAGCTAGGATTTTTTCCAACATTTTTGAGGCCTGCTGAGGGAGAATCCGCCCGCACTAGCGTGAATCTAACCAGGCCGGGCGCTTAATACAGTCCAGATATCAACGAAGCGCTCTCGCGCGGCGGTGGAAACTGCAGATACTCAGGCCTCTTACCGCCGGGAGCGGATCACATGATTTTTCTGGCCCGTTACAGGAATACTACGAGGAAGACAGGTGCCTGGACTTTCGGGGTGGCTAAATGCATCAACTGAGGTCATCGATGGACGTTGAAACAAACCAAAACAAACGCTTAAAATAGCCTTTTGGACGCCAAATTATACACCTAAGCGATTCTTTCCTGTATGATATGCGCCGCGTTTCATTGAGAGAGTACAAGGGCTCAAAGAGGAATCGGACGGACACGCGTCAAGAGCTGCGTCTCCACGGAGAAGCCGGGGCCACCTCCCGAAATCGCTTTAAAAAAAAATTATCTCTGTGAAAGGGGTTTATAATGGCATTTATTAAGCACTCACTACGTGCAAAGCACCGTTCTAAGCGCTGGGGAGGTTACAAAGTGATCAGGTTGTCCCCACTGGGGGCTCACAGTCTTCATCCCCATTTTACAGATGAGGGAGCTGAGGCCCACAGAAGTGAAGCGACTTGCCCAGAGTCACCCAGCTGACAAGTGGTGGAGCCGGGATTTGAACCCACGACCTCTGAATCTGACTCCCTTCAAGGCCCTGCTGAGAGCTCACCTCCTCCAGGAGGCCTTCCCAGACTGAGCCCCTTCCTTCCTCTCCCCCTCGTCCCCCTCTCCATCCCCCCCATCTTACCTCCTTCGCTTCCCCACAACACCTGTATACATGTATATATGTTTGTACATATTTATTACTCCATTTATTTTACTTGTACATATCTATTCTATTTATTTTATTTTGTTAGTATGTTTGGTTTTGTTCTCTGTCTCCCCCTTTTAGACTGTGAGCCCACTGTTGGGTAGGGACTGTCTCTATATGTTGCCAATCTGTACTTCCCAAGCGCTTAGTACAGTGCTCTGCACATAGTAAGCGCTCAATAAATATGATTGATTGATTGATTGATTGACTGATTACAAGGTGATCAGGTTGTCCCCACTGGGGGCTCACAGTCTTCCTCCCCATTTTACAGATGAGGGAGCTGAGGCCCACAGAAGTGAAGCGACTTGCCCAAAGTCACCCAGCTGACAAGTGGCGCAGCTGGGATTTGAACCCATGACCTCTGACTCCAAAGCCCGGGCTCTTTCCACTGAGCCACGCTGCTTTTACCGCCCTTGTCTTTTTCGTCGACTCTTTAAAATGCCCGGCAGTGAGCAGCGTGCAATGGGAGGCCACGGTTCGCCAGCTTCGACTGTGAGCTCCAAGTGGGACAGGGTGACTGATCTATGTCTACCCCGAATCTTCGAACCGTAAAAACCGTAAAAAATAAAATATCGTGTAAGAGTGCCGCACCAAGCGCTCTGGGAGAGCTTGGAGGGTATCGTGGCCTAGGGGAAGGAGCGTAGAAAACTCGGTTTCCAATCCAGCTCCATCACTGGCCCGCCGGGTGACCTTGGGTAGATCGCTTTACTTTCTCTGGGCTTCGGCTTCCTCATCTGAATCAATCAATCAATCAATTGTATTTATTGAGCGCTTATTATGTGCAGAGCACTGTACTAAGCGCCTGGGAAGTGCAAATTGGCAACAAATAGAGACAGTCCCTACCCAACAGTGGGCTCACAGTATAAAAGTCTGAAACAACGGGGATTCGAGCTAGACTGTGAGCCCGCCGTCGGGTAGGGACCGTCTCGATACGTTGCCAACTTGGACTTCCCAAGCGCTTAATACAGCGCTCTGCACACAGTAAGCTCTCTCCAACGTCAACTCTTTCAACACAAACTCTCTCACACACACAAACTCTCTCTCACCCACAATCTCTTGTACTTCCCAAGCGCTTAGTCCAGTGCTCTGCACACAGTAAGCGCTCAATAAATACGATTGAATGAATGAATGAACGCCGGGGTGGCTCCCAAGGAGATCGGGTTGGACACAAGCCTTGTCCCGCAGCAGGCTCTTACCATGTGTATTACTTTTTCTTTCTTTTTCTTTCTCTTTCTTTCTTTCTTTCTTTCTTTCTTTCTTTCTTTCTTTCTTTCTTTCTTTCTTTCTTTCTTTCTTTCTTTCTTTCTTTCTTTCTTTCTTTCTTTCTTTCTTTCTCTCTCTCTCTCTTTCTCTCTTTCTCTCTTTCTCTCTCTCTCTCTTTCTCTCTCTCTCTCTCTCTCTCTTTCTTTCTTTCTTTCTTTCTTTCTTTTTCTTTCTTCCTTTCTTTCTCTCTCTCTCTCTCTCTCTCTCTCTTTCTTTCTTTCTTTCTTTCTTCTTATATTACTCTTTATTTACTTATTCTATTTGTACATGTTTATCCTATTTATTTTATTTTGTTAATATGTTTTGTTTTGTTGTCTGTCTCCCCCTTCTAGACTGTGAACCCATTGTTGGGTAGGGACCGTCTCTATAGGCTGCCGATTTGTACTTCCCAAGCGCTTAGTACAGTGCTCTGCACACAGTAAGCGCTCAATAAATACGATTGAACGAATGAATGAATGAATGAATGAATCTCTCCCTCTCACACCCAGAATCTCTCACACAAACTCTCACACCTAAACTCTCTGCCACAAATCCCTCTCATGCAAAATCTCTCCGTCTCACACCCAAAATCTCTCACAAACTCTCTCGCACACACAGTAAGCGCTCAATAAATACGACTGAGTGAATGAATGGGCTCTGCACACAGTAAGCGCTCAATAAATACAACTGAATGAATGATCGGGAAGCAGCCTGGCGGCTACAGCCCGGGCCCGGGAGTCGGAAGGTCATGGGTTCTAATCCCGGCTCCTCCGCTTCCCTGCCGTGCGACCCTGGGCCAGTCGCTTCCCTTCTCTGGACCTCGGTTGCCTCATCTGGAAAATGGGGACGGAGGCCGTGAGCCCCACGTGGGACAGGGACCGTGTCCGACCCGATTATCTGGTCGTCGAACGGGGCTCGGCGCGTAGGAAGCGCCTAAGAAGTACCGTCGCTATCAATTATCACTATTAACAAATACCACAATTATGTTCGTGACAGAGCTTGCAGACATTCATTCATTCAGTCGTATTTATTGAGCGCTTACTGTGTGCAGAACACTGTACTAAGCGCCTGGGAAGGACAAGTTGGCAACATATAGAGACGGTCCCTACCCGACATTCATTTGTTCATTCAATCGTATTTATTGAGCGCTTACTGTGTGCAGAGCACTGGACTAAGCGCTTGGGAAGTACAAGTTGGCAACATATAGAGCCGGTCCCTACCCAACATTCATTCGTTCATTCAATCGTATTTATTGAGCGCTTACTGTGTGCAGAGCACTGGACTAAGCTCTTGGGAAGTACAAGTTGGCAGCATATAGAGACAGTCCCTACCCAACATTCATTCATTCATTCAATCGTATTTGTTGAGCGCTTACTGTGTGCAGAGCACTGGACTAAGCGCTTGGGAAGTACAAGTTGGCAACATCTAGAGACGGTCCCTACCCAACATTCATTCATTCATTCAATCGTATTTATTGAGCGCTTACTGTGTGCAGAGCACTGGACTAAGCGCTTGGGAAGTACAAGTTGGCAACATCTAGAGACGGTCCCTACCCAACATTCATTCGTTCATTCAATCGTATTTATTGAGCGCTTACTCTGTGCAGAACACTGTACTAAGCGCTTGGGAAGTCCAAGTTGGCAACATATAGAGACAGGCTCACAGTCTAGAAGGCACTGTAGAAACAGCGTGGCTCAGTGGAAAGAGCCCGGGCTTTGGAGTCAGAGGTCACGGGTTCCAATCCCGACTCCGCCACTTGCCGGCTGTGTGACTTTGGGCCCGTCGCTTCACTTCTCTGGGCCTCAGTTCCCTCATCCGGAAAATGGGGATGAAGACTGGGAGCCCCCCGTGGGACAACCTGATCAACCTGTTTCACCTGCATATATGTATATATGTTTGTACAGAGAAGCAGCGTGGCCCAGTGGAAAAAGCCCGGGCTTTGGAGTCAGAGGTCAGGGGTTCGAATCCCGGCTCTGCCACATGTCTGCCGTGTGACCTTGGGCAAGTCACTTAACTTCTCTGAGCCTCAGTTCCCTCATCTGTAAAATGGGGATTAAGACTGTGAACCCCACATGGGACAACCTGATCACTTTGTATCCCCCCAAGCGCTTAGAACAGTGCTCTGCACATAGTAAGCGCTTAACAAATGCCAACATTATTATTATTATTATTACATATTTATTACTCTATTTATTTATTTATTTTACTTGTACATATCTATTCTATTTATTTTATTTTGTTAATATGTTTGGTTTTATTGTCTGTCTCCCCTTGCCCACTGTTGGGTAGGGACTGTCTCTATATGTTGCCGACTTGGACTTCCCAAGCGCTTAGTCCAGTGCTCTGCACACAGTAAGCGCTCAATAAATACGATTGATTGATTGATTGTAACCTCCCCAGCGCTTAGAAAGGTGCTTGGCACGTAGTAAGCGCTTAATAAATGCCATTATTATTATTTTTATTCTTATAATCCCCATCCTCAAGGAGTTTCCACCCTCCCCTGTGCAGAGCCCCTGTATTTATGGAGCGCTTGGGAAAGGACGAGGGAGGATGTGATCCCTCCTCTCAAGGACTGAGCAAGGGGGAATCAGACACCCCCGGAAAATCACGTGGAAGAGGGACCGCAGTGGGAAAGAGCTTTGGAAAACGGTCAGACGATCTCCCTTCCCCCTTGAAAACAGGGCTGGGAATAATGATGATTCCGGTGGTGCTTGCTAAGCGCCTACCGGGTGCCAAGCGCTGTACTAAGCGCCGGGCAGGAGACAAGCAAATCGGGCTGGACACGGTCCCTGTCCCACGTGGGGCTCACGGCCTCCACAGAGAAGCAGCGTGGCTCATCATCATCAATCAATCGTATTTATTGAGCGCTTACTATGTGCAGAGCACTGTACTAAGCGCTTGGGAAGTACAAGTTGGCAGCATATAGAGACAGTCCCTACCCAACAGTGGGCTCACAGTCTAAAAGGGGGAGACAGAGAACAAAACCAAACATACTAACAAAATAAAATAAATAGAATAGATAGGTACAAGTAAAAATCTAAATCTAAAAGTGGAAAGAGCCCGGGCTTTGGAGTCAGAGGTCATGGGCTCGAATCCCGACTCCGCCACGTCTGCTGTGTGACCTCGGGCGAGTCGCTTAACTTCTCTGCGCCTCAGTTCCCTCATCTGTCAAATGGGGATGAAGACTGTGAGCCCCACGTGGGACAACTTGATCACCTTGTATCCCCCCAGCGCTTAGAACAGTGCTCTGCACATAGTAAGCGCTTAATAAATGCCATCATTATTAGATCCGTTTTCCAGATGAGAGAACTGAAGCCCAGAGAATAATAATAATAATAATAATAATGACATTTATTAAGCGCTTACTATGTGCAAAGCACCGTTCTAAGCGCTGGGGAGGTTACAAGGTGATCAGCTTGTCCCACGGGGGGCTCACAGTCTTCATCCCTTCCCCCTTCTAGACTGTGAGCCCACTGTTGGGTAGGGACCGTCTCTATATGTTGCCAACTTGGACTTCCCAAGCGCTTAGTACAGTGCTCTGCACACAGTAAGCGCTCAATAAATACGATTGATTGATCGACTGATCCCCATTTTACAGATGAGGTCACTGAGGCCCGGAGAAGTGACTTGTCCAAGGCCACACAGCGGATAGGTGGCAGGGCCGGGATTCGAACCCAGGTTCTTTTGATTCCCAGGCCCGGGCTCTACCCACTAGGCCACGCTGCTTTTTGCAATCAATCAATCAATTGTATTTATTGAGCGCTTACTGTGTGCAGAGCACTGTACTAGACTGTGAGCCCACCGTTGGGCAGGGACCGTCTCTATATGTTGCCAACTTGGACTTCCCAAGCGCTTAGTACAGTGCTCTGCACACAGTAAGGGCTCAATAAATACGATGATGATGAGTAAGCGCTCAATAAACACGATTGATTGATTGATTGATTGATTTGAAACCCTATCAAGAAAGGTTCGCTCCCGATCCACGTGTGCGTGGTGTTTAGCCCTTGTCAGGACTGTTGCTCCTTCCTGGCCCACTAATGATAATAGAAATGGTATTTATTGAGCGCTCACTATGTGCCAGGCACTGTACTAAGCGCTGATCACGGCAGGGCTGGAGTCTGAACATGGCGGGGGGCCACCCTGGAGGAGGTTCGGGGGTCCCCCCAGTCTGCCCCGGGCCCCCCACGGCACTGTGGCCCCCTTCTATACCGTCTATATGTTCCCAACTTGTACTTCCCAAGCGCTTAGTACAGTGCTCTGCACACAATAAGCGCTCAATAAATACGATTGAATGAATGAATGAATCAGAGGTAGGGCTGGCGAGAGACAGCGGAGCCTAAGGAATAGAGAGGCAACAGCCCGGGCTTGGGAGCGAGGGGTTGTGGGTTCTAATCCCGTCCCCGCCGCTTGTCTGCTGTGTGACCTTGGGCAAGTCACGTCACTTCTCTGGACCTCAGTGACCTCATCCGGAAAATGGGGACTGAGACTGCGAGCGCCACGGGGGACAGGGACTGCGTCCAACCGAATACGCTGTATCCACCCCGGCGCTCAGTACAGGGCTTGGCACAGAGTGAGCGCTTAACAGACACCACATTTATTATCATTATAAAGCCGGGGCTTAGGAGTCAGAGGACCCGGGTTCTAATCCCGCCTCCACCTCTTGTCTGCCGGGCAACCTCGGGTGGCTCGCTTGGGAAGCCACGCGGCCTGGGAGTGGGAAGGCCCGGGTTCCGATCCTGCTGTGTACCTGCTGTGTGACCTTGGGCGAGTCACTTCGCTGGGCTGTATATATGTTTGTACATATTTATTACTCTATTTATTGATTGATTTTACTCATACATATCTATTCTATTTATTTTATTTTGTTAGTATGTTTGGTTTCGTTCTCTGTCTCCCCCTTCTAGACTGTGAGCCCGCTGTTGGGTAGGGACCGTCTCTAGATGTTGCCAACTTGGACTTCCCAAGAGCTTAGTCCAGTGCTCTGCACACAGTAAGCGCTCAATAAATACGATTGATGATGATGATGATGTTTGGTTTTGTTCTCTGTCTCCCCCTTCTAGACTGTGAGCCCACTGTTGGGTAGGGACTGTCTCTAGATGTTGCCAACTTGGACTTCCCAAGCGCTTAGTCCAGTGCTCTGCACACAGTAAGCGCTCAATAAATACGATTGATGATGATGATGATGTTTGGTTTTGTTCTCTGTCTCCCCCTTCTAGACTGTGAGCCCACTGTTGGGTAGGGACTGTCTCTAGATGTTGCCAACTTGGACTTCCCAAGTGCTTAGTACAGTGCTCTGCACACAGTAAGCGCTCAATAAATACAATTGATTGATTGATTGATTGATTGATTGATTGGGCTCCGGTTCCCTCACCTGTAAAATGGGGGACTGGGACTGTGAGGCCCAGGCGGGACGGGGACTGTGTCCAACCCGGCGACCTCGCAGCCACCCCGGCGCTTGGCACATAGTAAGCGCTTACTATCATCATCATCATCATCAATCGTATTTATTGAGCGCTTACTATGTGCAGAGCACTGTACTAAGCGCTTGGGAAGTACAAATTGGCAACATCTAGAGACAGTCCCTACCCAACAGTGGGCTCACAGTCTAAAAGGGGGAGACCGAGAACAAACCAAACATACTAACAAAATAAAATAAATGGAATAGATATGTACAAATAAAATAAATAAATAAATAAATAAAACTTACTACCGCAGTTATCACCGTTGCTCTTCCCTGGGACTCAGTTTCCCCCTTGGTCAAATGGGGATTCGATGCCTAGTCACTCGTCCCGCTAAACCGAGAACCCCACGGGGCCGCGAATGAACCTGATCGCGTTGGCGCTCAGCGCAGTCAAGAGCCCGCTGTTGGGTAGGGACCGTCTCTAAATGTTGCCGACTTGGACTTCCCAAGCGCTTAGTACAGTGCTCTGCACACAGTAAGCGCTCAATATATACGACTGAATGAATGAACGAATGTACTGAGCGCTTAACAACTACCACAGTGATGATGATTTCTTATTATCCTCCCCACTGGGATGGCCACATTGGACTCCGGGTCCGAACGACCAAGTGCTTTTGAGGTCGGAGCCGGAAGACGCTTAGCTCACTCCTTTTCCCAAAGGACCCTCTCCCTCAGTTTTGCGGTTCATTCATTCACTCAATCGTATTTATTGAGCGCTTACTGTGTGCAGAGCACTGTACTAAACGCATGGGAAGTCCAAGTTGGCAACATCTAGAGACGGTCCCTACCCGACAGTGGGCTCACAATCTAGAAGATGGTCATTCATTCGTTCACTGATTCAGTCGTATTTATTGAGCGCTTACTGTGTGCAGAGCACTGTACTAAGCGCTTGGGAAGCCCAAGCTGGCAACATCTAGAGACGGTCCCTACCCGACAACGGGCTCACAATCTAGAAGATGGTCATTCATTCATTCATTCACTCAATCGTATTTATTGAGCACTTACTGTGTGCAGAGCACTGTACTAAGCGCTTGGGAAGCCCAAGCCGGCAACATCTAGAGACGGTCCCTACCCGACAACGGGCTCACAATCTAGAAGATGGTCATTCATTCACATTCATTGATTCAATCGTATTTATTGAGCACTTACTGTGTGCAGAGCACTGTACTAAGCGCTTGGGAAGTCCAAGTCGGCAACATCTAGAGCCGGTCCCTACCCGACAGCGGGCTCACAGTCTAGAAGGGGGAGACAAATGACAAAACAAGCCCAAAACCCACAAATCAATCAATCGTATTTATTGAGCGCTTACTGTGTGCAGAGCACTGTACTAAGCGCTTGGGAAGTATAAATTGGCAAATGATCGGTTGTGTGCAACGTCTGCCCGAACAGCTTGAGAAGCAGCGGGGGCCGACAGCCCGAGGTCCTGGGTTCTAATCCTGCCTCTGCTGCTTGTCCGCTGGGTGACCTTGGGCCACTCGCTTCGCTTCTCTGTGCTTCCTTCAGCCTCCGTCCCCTCACCTGTAAAATGGGGATTGAGGCCCTGTGCCCCACGCGCGACTGCTCGGCACACGGTAGGCGCTCAATAAATAGCACCGCAGGTTCTAGTGGAGAGAGTCCGGGCCTGGGAATCCGAGGTTCTCATCCTCGGTCAAGTCGCTTCGCTTTCTCTGAGCCTCAGTTTCCTCATCTGTACAACGGGGATGGAGACCGTGAGCCCCACGTGGGACGGCGACTGCGTCCTGTATCCGTCCCGGCGCTTAGTTCGGCGCCCGGCACATAGCAAGCGCTTACCAAATACCATCACCATCATCATCATTATTACCAGTCGTAATAATCAATCAATCGTATTTATTGAGCGCTTACTGGGTGTAGAGCACTGTATTAAGCGCTTGGGAAGTCCAAGTTGGCAACATCTAGAGACGGTCCCTGCCCAACGGCGGGCTCACAGTCCGCTTGTCAGCTGTGTGACTCTGGGCAAGTCACTTAACTTCTCTGTGCCTCAGTTCCCTCATCTGTAAAATGGGGTTTAAGATTGTGAGTCCCACATGGGACAACCTGATTACCTTGTATCCTCCCCAGCGCTTAGAACAGTGTTTTGCACATAGTAAGCGCTTAACAAATACCAAAATTATTATTATTATTATTACTATTATTATTATTATTATTATATAAGGGAGAGACGGTATTGAGCAAATACCACAAATACCACAATCATCATCATCATCATTAATTCTAGACTGTGAGCCCACTGTTGGGTAGGGACCATCTCTAGATGTGCCAACTTGGACTTCCCAAGCGCTTAGTACAGTGCTCTGCACACAGTAAGCGCTCAATAAAGATGACTGATTGATTGATTGATAGCAGTACTATCACTAGTGCAACATTTTAGAAAATATTCTGGGGGACAGAGAAGCAGCGTGGCTCAGCGGAAAGAGCCCGGGCTTTGGAGTCAGAGGTCATGGGTTCGAATCCCGGCTCCGCCACTTGTCAGCTGGGTGACTTTGGGCGAGTCACTTCACTTCTCTGGGCCTCAGTTCCCTCCTCTGGAAAACGGGGATGAAGTCTGCGAGCCCCACGGGGGACAACTTGATTACCTTGTATCTACCCCAGCGCTTAGAACGGTGCTTGGCACATAGTAAGTGCTTAACAAATGCCATTATTATTATTATTATTATTATTATTACTTTGGGGCTGGAGAGGGGAGAGGAAGGAGGCAGGGGGGTCGGCGGGTTATGACAAGAACTACTCTAGATGGAGAAGAAGGGGCAGATTTGGGAAATGTCACAGGGGAAAATATGCAGCCTTTAGCCATAACCTCTTTGTGGGAGTTGAAAGTGAGCAAAGAGGGCAGGTTCCCATCATGATTCCCGATTTTGGAGACGGAGAATGGTGGTGTCATCATTGTATAGATGTATATATGTTTGCACATATTTATTACTCTATTTATTTTACTTGTACATATCTATTCTATTTATTTTATTTTGTTGGTATGTTTGGTTTTGTCTCCCCCTTTAAGACTGTGAGCCCACTGTTGGGTAGGGACCGTCTCTAGATGTTGCCAATTTGTACTTCCCAAGCGCTTAGTACAGTGCTCTGCACATAGTAAGCGCTCAATAAATGATTGATGATGATGATGATCCCCACCGACCTTTTTCCTCCTCCTCCTCCTCTTTCTCCCAACTTTTTCTTTCCCTCTTCCTTTCTCTCCTTCCTTCTTCCTCCTCCCTCTCCCTCCTCCTTTCTCCTTCATTTTTTCTTCCTTCCCAACTTTTTCCTGTCCCTCTTCCTCCTCCTTCCTCCTGAGCCCGCTGTTGGGTAGGGACCGTCTCTATATGCCTCCATCTTGGACTTCCCAAGCGCTTAGTACAGTGCTGTGCACCCAGTAAGCGCTCAATAAATGCGACTGAATGAAGGAATGAATGAGACAGGGAACCAAACCGTGTTTGCCATATGTGCGTACCGTGAGCAGAGCGGTGTGCTAAGCGTGGCCCACTCGTACTTCCCGAGCGCTTAGTCCAGTGCTCGGCACACAGTAAGTGCTCAATAAATATGATTGAATGAATGAATGAATGAGGAAATATTCAAGGGGGGTGCAGGTGTATGGATGTTGGGGGGCGGAGGGCGGTTGATTTATTTATTTCTTTATTTTATTTTGTTAGTATGTTTGGTTTTGTTCTCTGTCTCCCCCTTTTAGACTGTGAGCCCGCTGTTGGGTAGGGACTGTCTCTATATGTTGCCAACTTGTACTTCCCAAGCGCTTAGTACAGTACTCTGCACACAGTAAGCGCTCAATAAATACGATTGATTGATTGATTGATTGAAGGACCCAGGACTTGCCCAGAGATGGGGCATGCTCTGTCTACCCTCCTGCCCCCCTGATCGAATTGTTGGGTAGGGACTGTCTCTATATGTTGCCAACTTGTACTTCCCAAGCGCTTAGTACAGTGCTCTGCACACAGTAAGCGCTCAATAAATACGATTGATTGATTGATTGATTGATTGAAGGACCCAGGACTTGCCCAGAGATGGGGCATGCTCTGTCTACCCTCCTGCCCCCCTGATCGAATTGTTGGGTAGGGACCGTCTCTATATGTTGCCAACTTAGACTTCCCAAGCGCTTAGTACAGTGCTCTGCACACGGTAAGCGCTCAATAAATATGATTGATTGATTGATTGATTGACCATCTCTCTACGTGGCCAACTGGCACTTCCCAAGCACTCAGTACAGTGCTCTGCACACAGTGAGCACTCAATAAATACGATCGAATGAATCCTGCCCCTCTGGGTCGGGGAGTTGGAGGGGGGATTGGATCCTGGGTCCCGCGGGGATAATAATGATGGTATTTATTAAGCGCTTACTATGTGCAAAGCACTGTTCTAAGCGCTGGAGATATTCCAGGGTGATCAGGTTGTCCCATGTGGGGCTCCCAGTCTTAATCCCCATTTTTCCAGATGAGGTGACTGAGGCCCAGAGAAGTGAAGCGACTCGCCCAAAGTCACCCAGCTGACAACTGGCAGAGCCGGGATTTGAACCCATGACCAGCAGCGTGGCTCGGTGGAAAGAGCACGGGCTTTGGAGTCAGAGGTCAGGGGTTCGAATCCCGGCTCCGCCAAATGTCTGCTGTGTGACCTTGGGCAAGTCACTTAACTTCTCTGAGCCTCAGTTACCTCATCTGTAAAATGGGGATTGACTGTGTGACCCAAGTGGGACAACCTAATCACCTTGTATCCTCCCCAGCGCTTAGAACAGTGCTTTGCACATAGTAAGCGCTTAACAAATACCATTATTATTATTATTATTATGACCTCTGACTCCAAAGCCCGGGCCCTTTCCACTGAGCCACGCTGCTCAGTCTAGGCATTCATGTATTCATTCATCTTTATTGAGTGCTTACTGTGTGCTGAGCACTGTACTAAGCGCTTGAGAAGTACAAGTTGTGGCAGTGGGGGGGACCCCCAGGGACCCCCCAATTTGCTCTGGGCAGACCCCAGTCGAAAGCAGCAGGGTTTTGCGGTTGGTTTGAACCTTTATTCCCCCAACCCACCCGGGCCCCAGAGACCCCCACACTACAGGCCGGGGGAGAGGACGGGTCGCAGTGACCCCCAGGCCCCATCTCCCCCAGCCCCCCACCACATTATAATAATAATAATAATAATAATAATGATGATGGCATTTATTAAGCGCTTACTATGTGCCAAGCACTGTTCTAAGCCCTGGGGGAGGTACAAGGTGATCAGGTTGTTCCACTGGGGGCTCACAGTCTTCATCCCCATTTTAATAATAATGATGATGGCATTTATTAAGCGCTTACTATGTGCCAAGCACTGTTCTAAGCGCTGGGGAGGTTACAAAGTGATCAGGGGGGGGCTCACAGTCTTTATTCCCATTTTAATAATAACAATAACAATAACAATAATAATAATAATAATAGCATTTATTAAGCGCTTACTATGTGCCAAGCACTGTTCTAAGTGCTGGGGAGGTTACAAGGCCATCAGGTTGTCCCACGGGGGGCTCCCAGTCTTCATCCCCATTTTAATAATGATAATAATAATGATGGCATTTATTAAGCGCTTACTATGTGCTAAGCACTGGGGAGGTTACAAGGTGATCAGGTTGTCCCACGGGGTCTCACAGTCTTCATCCCCATTTTAATAATAATAATAATAATAATGGCACTTGTTAAGCACTTACTATGTGCCAAGCACTGTTCTAAGCGCTGGGGAGGTTACAAAGTAATCAGGTTGTCCCACGGGGGGCTCGCAGTCTTCATCCCCATTTTAATAATAATAATAATAATAATGATGATGGAATTTATTAAGCGCTTACTATGTGCCAAGTACTGTTCTAAGCGTTGGGAAGGTTACAAGGTGATCAGGTTGTCCCACGGGGGGCTCGCAGTCTTCATCCCCATTTTAATAATAATAACAATAATGATGGCATTTATTAAGTGCTTACTATGTGCCGAGCACTGTTCTAAGCACTGGGGACGTTACAAGGTGATCAGGTTGTCCCACGGGGGGCTCACAGTCTTCATCCCCATTTTAATAATAATAATAATGATGATGGCATTTATTAAGCGCTTACTATGTGCCAAGCACTGTTCTAAGTGCTTCGGAGGTTACAAAGTAATCAGGTTGTCCCACGGGGGGCTCACAGTCTTCCTCCCCATTTTAATAATACTGATGATGGCATTTATTAAGCACTTACTATGTGCCAAGCACTGTTCTAAGCGCTGGGGAGGTTACAAAGTGATCAGGGGGGCTCACAGTCTTCATCCTCATTTTAATAATAATAATAATGATGATGGCATTTATTAAGCGCTTACTATGTGCCAAGCACTGTTCTAAGCGCTGGGGAGGTTACAGGGTGATCAGGTTGTCCCACGGGGGGTCATGATCTTCATCCCCATTTTAATAATAATAATAATAATAATGGTGGCATTTATTAAGCACTTACTATGTGCCAAGCACTGTTCTAAGCGCTGGGGAGGTTACAAGGTGATCAGGTTGTCCCACGGGGGGCTCGCAGTCTTCACCCCCATTTTAATAATAATAATAATGACATTTGTTAAGCGCTTACTAGGTGCCAAGCACTGTTCTAAGCGCTGGGAAGGTTACAAAGTGATCAGGTTGTCCCACGTGGGGCTCACAGTCTTCATCCCCATTTGACAGAGGAGGCCCAGAGAAGTGAAGTGACGTGTCCAAAGTCACACAGCTAAGTGCTTAGAATAGTGCTTTGCACATAGTAAGCGCTTAATAAATGCCATCAATATTATTATTATTAAGCGGCGGAGCTGGAATTTGAACCCAAGACCTCTGGCTCCCAAGCCCGGGCTCTTTCCACTGAGCCACGCTGACTTGTATTGCCCTCTGCCAAGCGCTTAGTACAGCGCTCTGCATTCACTAGGCGCTCAATGCCATCGCTTAATTACAATCCCAAGTAATTAACTATCGCTGATTGACAGGTTCCTCTCCCCAAAACCCTCCACCCATTGATTCCTCAAGCGCTTAGCACAGCGTTCCTGCCTCTTCTCGACCGTGGGCCCGCTGTTGGGTAGGCACCGTCTCTAGATGTTGCTCACTTGGACTTCCCAAGCGCTTAGTACAGTGCCCTGCACACAGTAAGCGCTCAATAAATACGACTGAATGAATGAATCATCATCATCATCATCAATCGTATTTATTGAGCGCTTACTATGTGCACAGCACTGTACTAAGCGCTTGGGAAGTACAAATTGGAATGAATGATCAATACCATTGATTGAATTGGGCCTGAGAAAGGGCAGGGGGGAAGGCGCTCCACGTGAGGACTCAGTACGGCGGTGTGAGTGTCCAATAAATAGCAGGGCATGATTGACTGGGGGAGGGGGGGAGGGTGCACCTGCTGTTGGAGGAGGACACGTAATGCTTGAAAGGGCCCGGGGGGAGGGGAGGAAGGGGGCCCGGGGAGAGGGCCGTGGTGGTCCTGGATAGTGTACTGTAGTGGATAATAAAAATAATAATGATGATGGCACTTATTAAGCACTTACTACGTAATAAAAATAATAGATAGTGTACTGTAGTGGATAATAAAAATAATAATGATGATGGCACTTATTAAGCACTTACTATGAAATAAAAATAATAGTGTACTGTAGTGGATAATAAAAATAATAATAATGATGGCACTTATTAAGCACTTACTATGTAATAATAATAATAATAATAATGATGATGATGGCACTTATTAAGCGTTTACTACGTGCCAAGCACTGTTCTAAGCGCTGGGGAGGTTACAAGGTGAACAGGTTGTCCCACGGGGGGCTCACAATCTTCATCCCCATTTGACAGATGGGGGAACTGAGGCCCAGAGAAGTGAAGCGCCTCGCCCAAAGTCACCCAGCCGACAATTGGCGGAGCCGGGATTTGAACCCATGACCTCTGACTCCAGAGCCTGGGCTCTTTCATGTGCCAAGCACTGTGCTAAGCGCTGGGGAGGTTACAAGGTGATCAGGTTGTCCCACGGGGGGGTCCCAGTCTTCATCCCCATTTGACAGATGGGGGAACTGAGGCCCAGAGAAGTGAAGCGACTCGCCCAAAGTCACCCAGCCGACAATTGGCGGAGCCGGGATTTGAACCCACGACCTCTGACTCCCAAGCCCGGGCTCTTTCCATTGAGCCACGCTGCTTCTCTACTTATGGGCAAAGCACTGTTCTAAGCTCTGGGGAGGTTCCAAGGTGATCAGGTTGTCCCACGGGGGGCTCGCAGTCTTCATCCCCATTTTACAGATGAGGTCACTGAGGCACAGAGAAGTGAAGCTACTCGCCCAAAGTCACACAGCTGACAATTGACAGAGATGGGATTTGAACCCACGACCTCTGACTCCAAATCCCAGGCTCTTTCCACTGAGCCACGTTGAAGCGGCACGGCCTAGTGGGTAGAGCCTGGGCCTGGGAGCACGAAGGTCCTGGGTTCTAATCCCGGCCCCGCCGCTTGTCTGCTGGGTGACATCTGGCGAGTCACTTCACTTCTCTGGGCCTCGGTTCCCTCATCTGGCGAATGGGGACAGGTACCGCACCCAACCCGATTTGCTTGGATTTCCCCCTCCAGCGCTTAGTACAACTCCTGACACACAGTGTTGGCATTTATTAAACACTTACTATGTGTGCAAAGCACTGTTCTAAGCGCTGGGGAGGTTCCAAGGTGATCAGGTTGTCCCATGGGGGGCTCACAGTCTTCATCCCCATTTTCCAGATGAGGGAACTGAGGCCCAGAGAAGTGAAGTGACTGGCCCAAAGTCACACAGCCAACAATTGGCTGAGCCGGGATTCGAACCCATGACCTCTGACTCCAAAGTCCGGGCTCTTTCCACTGAGCCACGCTATTATTATTAATAATAATAATGATAGCATTTATTAAGCGCTTACTATGTGCAAAGCACCGTTCTAAGCGCTGGGGAGGTTACAAGGTGATCAGGTTGTCCCACGGGGGGGCTCACAGTCTCCATCCCCATTTTCCAGATGAGGGAACTGAGGCCCAGAGAAGTGAAGCGACTTGCTCAAAGTCACACAGCCGACAATTGGCGGAGCAGGGATTCGAACCCATGACCTCTGACTCCAAAGCCCGGGCTCTTTCCACTGAGCCACACTATTATTCACTTCTCTAGGCCACAGTTCCCTCATCTGGAAAATGGGGATGGAAACTGCGAGCCGCAAGTGGGACGGAGATGTTTGGCACATAATAATAATAATAATAATAATAATAATAATAATAATAATAATAATAGCTTAACAAGTACCCACCTGATGACCTGGTATACCCCCAGCGCTTAGACTGGTGCCTATGTATATATATTCATTCATTCAATCGTATTTATTGAGTGCTTACTGTATAACATAAAATAGAATAGAATAGAATAGAATAGAATATATAATTCCATTTATTTATACTGATGCCTGTTTACTTGTTTTAATAGCTGTCTCCCCCCCTCAAGACTGTAAGCCTGGTGTGGGCAGGGATTGTCTCCCTTTATTGCCGAATTGTCCTCTCCCAAGCGCTTAGTCCAGTGCTCTGCACACGGTAAGCGCTCAATAAATACGACTGAATGAACGAATGAATGGCACAGAGTTATTCTTTTATTCTTATTATTACTGGCCACCCCCCTCCCCGGATGCCAGTGACCGTGTCCAGCCTGATTAGCTTGTATCCACCCCAGCGCTTAGTACAGTGCCTGCCACGTAGTAGGCGCTTAACAAGTACCATCTTCATTATTATTATAGGTCGCCCTCCCCGGACTCCAGTGACCGTGTCCAGCCTGATTAGCCTGTATCCACCCCAGCGCTTAGTACAGTGCCTGCCACGTAGTAGGCGCTTAACAAGTACCATCTTCATTACTATTATTACTGGCCGCCCTCCCCGGACGTCAGTGACCGTGTCCAGCCTGATTAGCCTGTATCCACCCCAGCGCTTAGTACAGTGCCTGGCACGTAGTAGGCGCTTAACAAGTACCATCTTCATTATTATTATTACTGGCCGCCCTCCCCGGACGTCAGTGACCGTGTCCAGCCTGATTAGCTTGTATCCACCCCAGCGCTTAGTACAGTGCCAGGCACATAGTAAGCGCTTTAACAGGGATCATAATCATTATTAGTATGATGATGATTAGGATGCCAGTGACCTCCATTGCCATCAACCTGATGACCTGGTATTCCCCCCCCACCCTGCCACTCCCAGCGCTTAGACCAGTGCCTGGCACATAGTAAGCGCTTAACAAATACCCACCTGATGACCTGGTGTCCCCCCAGCGCTTAGGTATATATATATATTTATCTATAATTCCATTTATTTATACTGGTGCCCGTTTACTTGCTTTAATATCTGTCTCCCCCCACTCTAGACTGTAAGCCTGGTGTGGGCACGGATTGTCTCCCTTTATTGCCAAATTGTCCTCCCCTAAGCGCTTAGTCCAGTGCTCCGCACACGGTAAGTGCTCAATAAATACGACTGAATGAACGAATGAGTGGCACAGAGTAAGCGCTTGACAAGGACCACCGTGATGATTAGGATCGGGATGGCATTGACTCTCATCGCCATCGACCTGATTAGCTTGTAGCCTTCCCCCCAATCATTCATTCAATCGGATTTATTGAGCGCTTACTATGTGCAGAGCACTGTACTAAGTGCTTGGGAAGTACAAGTCGGCAGCGCATAGAGGCGGTCCCTACCCAACAACGGGGCTCACAGTCCAGAAGACTGTGCTCTGCACACAGTAAGCGCTCAATAAATACGATTGATTGATTGATTGATTGATTTGAAGACGGGCTTGCAGCCCACAAGACTGCTCTGCACACAGTAAGTGCTCAATAAATACGATTGATTGACTAATTGATTAGAAGACAGGCTCGCAGCCCAGTGTCTGGCACAGAGTAAGCGCTTAACAAATGCCATCATAACAAAATGATGAGGATGAGGATGCCCCTGACCTCCACCCCCCTCAACCTGCTGACCTTGTATCCCGCCCAGCGCCTGACACCTAGTAAGCGCTCCGCAAGTACCATCATGATGAGGATGAGGATGCCCCTGCCCTCCATCCCCCTCAACCCGGTGACCTCCGCCCTCTGCACTTAGTGCTCCACAAGGACCACCGTGCCAAGGATGCCCCCGCCCCCCCACCCTCCACCCTGATGACCTTTGCCCTCTGCTGCTCCACCAAGCCCCCCCTGCCAAGGCTGCCCCTGCCCTCCATCCCCCTCAACCCGATGACCTCCACCCTCTGCACTTAGTGCTCCACAAGGACCACCACGCCGAGGATGCCCCTGCCCTCCACCCCCCAACCCGCTGACCTTTGCCCTCTGCATTTAGCGCTCCATAAAGACCCCCCTGTCGAGGATGCCCCTGCTCTCCACCCCCGAACCCGCTGACCTTTGCCATCTGCATTTAGCGCTCCACAAAGCCCCCCCTGCCGAGGCTGCCCCTGCCCTCCAACCCCGTCAACCCGATGACCTCCGCCCTCTGCACTTAGTGCTCCACAAGGACCGCCACGCCGAGGATGCCCCTGCCCTCCACCCCCTAACCCGCTGACCTTTGCCCTCTGCATTTAGTGCTCCACCAAACCCCCCCTGCCGAGGCTGCCCCTGCCCTCCACCCCCCTCAACCCGATGACCTCCGCCTTCTGCACTCAGGGCTCCACAAGGACCACCACGCTGAGGATGCCCCTTCCCTCCACCCCCCACCCCGATGACCTTAGCCCTCTGCACTTAGCGCTCCCCAAAGACCACCCCGCCAAGGATGCCCATGCCCTCCACCCTCAAACCCGCTGACCTTTGCCCTCTGTTGCCCCACAAAGACCCCCCTGCCGAGGATGCCCTTGCTCTCCACCCCCCCGCCCCGATGACTTTTGCCCTCTGCACTTAGCGCTCCATAAAGACCCCCCTGCCAAGGATACCCATGCCCTCCACCCTCCACCCTGATGCCCTCTGCTGCTCCCCAAAGACCCCTCCTCCAAGGATGCCCCTTCCTTCCACCCCCCACCCCGATGACCTTTGCCCTCTGCACTTAGTGCTCCCCAAAGACCCCCCTGCCGAGGATGCCCTTGCTCTCCACCCCCCCGCCCCGATGACTTTTGCCCTCTGCACTTAGCGCTCCACAGAGACCCCCCTGCCAAGGATGCCCCTGCCCTCCACCCTCCACCCTGATGCCCTCTGCTGCTCCCCAAAGACCCCCCCTCCAAGGATGCCCCTTCCTTCCACCCCCCCCACCCCGATGACCTTTGCCCTCTGCACTCAGCGCTCCCCAAAGACCCCCCTGCCAAGGATGCCCCTGCCCTCCACCCTCCACCCCGATGACCTCTGCCCTCCGCTGCTCCCCCAAGACCCCCCTGCCAAGGCCGCCCTTGCCCCCCACCCCGCTGACCTTTGCCCTCTGCCCTGTGTTGCTCCCCAAAGACCCCCCCCCCCTCGCGCCCCGCCGCGGCCCCGGGCACCGACCTCCGTCCCCGTAGGTCTCCACGCCGTAGCCGTCCTGCAGACCGTCGGTCCAGGTGCCCTCGTAGCGGGCGGGGGCGTCGAGACAGTGGCGGACCCCGTAGCGGCCCTTGAGGCCGTGGGCCCACTCCCCCCGGTAGACCCACTTGCCCTTGGCCTCGACTCCTAGCCCGTGGCGCTTGCCCTGGGCCCAGTGGCCCCGGTAGGTGTTGCCGCTGGGCCAGGTGTAGCCCCCGGCCACCTCGAAGCCGTGCGCCCAGGAGCCCGCGTACTCGCCGCGGGCCCCGGGCCCCGTGCACACGCCGTGCCCGTGCGCCTTGCCCCGCTCCCACCCTCCGCAGTACGTGCCGCCATCCTCGAAGTCGAACCGGCCGCCCGGCATCCGGGGCGGGGGGGGACACGCTCGGGGGGGACACCCCCACCCACCCACCCACCCAGCTACCCACCCACCCGGCCGGAGCTGGGCGCCCACCGAAGGCGGCTGTCGGCCCCGGGGATCCCCCCCCCCCCCGGGACCCGCCCCCCGGGACCCGCCCCCTGCCCGGGCCCCCGCCCCAGCCTCGGCCTCCGCCCACGACCCTCCCTTTCCCCCAGGACCCTCCCCTTTCCAGGCCCCCCGCCCCATCCTCGGCCTCCCCCGGGCCCCCCGCCCCATCCTCGGCCTCCCCCAGGCCCCTTCCCCAGGCCCCCCGTCCCATCCTCGGCCTCCCCCAGGCCCCTTCCCCAGGCCCCCCGCCCCATCCTCAGCCTCCTCCCAGGCCCCTCCTCCCCTTTCCCCAGGACCCTCCCCTTTCCAGGCCCCCCGTCCCATGCTCAGCCTCCTCCCAGGACCCTCCCCTTCCCCGGGCCCCCCGCCCCGTCCTCAGCCTCCCCCAGGCCCCTTCCCCAGGCCCCCCGCCCCATCCTCAGCCTCCTCCCAGGACCCTCCCCTTTCCGGGACCCCCCACCCCATCCTCAGCCTCCTCCCAGGACCCTCCCCTTTCCGGGACCCCCCACCCCATCCTCAGCCTCCCCCGAGACCCTTCCCCTCTCAGGACCCTCCCCCAGGGCCCCCACCCCATCCTCAGCCTCCCCCAGGACCCTCCCCCAAGCCCCCCGCCCCATCCTCAGCCTCCTCCCAGGCCCCCCGTCCCATCCTCAGCCTCCTCCCCGGACCCTCCCCTTCCCCAGGCCCCCCGCCCCATCCTCAGGCTCCCCCCAGGACCCTTCCCCTCTCAGGACCCTCCCCTTCTCCCAGGGCCCCCTCCCCATCCTCGGCCTCCTCCCAGGGCCCCCGTCCCATCCTCAGCCTCCTCCCGGGACCTTCCCCTTTCCAGGACCGTCCCCTTATCCAGGCCCCCCGCCCCATCCTCAGCCTCCCCCGGGACCCCCGCCCCATCCTCGGCCTCCCCCGGGACCCCCGCCCCATCCTCAGCCTCCCCCGGACCCTCCCCTTTCCAGGACCCCCCACCCCATCCTCAGCCTGCCGCGGGACCCTTCCCCACTCAGGACCCTCCCCTTTCCCCAGGACCCTCCCCCAGGCCCCCCGTCCCATCCTCAGCCTCCTCCCAGGACCCTCCCCTTCCCAGGCCCCCCGCCCCATCCTCAGCCTCCCCCGGACCCTCCCCTTTCCAGGACCCCCCCCCACCCCATCCTCAGCCTCCTCCCAGGACCCTTCCCCTCTCAGGACCCTCCCCCAGGCCCCCCAACCCCATCCTCAGCCTCCCCTGGGACCCTTTCCCTTTCCAGGCCCCTTCCCCAGGCCCCCCTCCCCATCCTCAGCTTCCCCCCAGGACCGTCCCCTTTCCAGGACCCTCCCCCGGGACCCCCGCCCCATAGAGAAGCAGCGTGGCTCAGTGGAAAGAGCCCGGGCTTTGGAGTCAGAGGTTGTGGGTTCAAATCCCGGCTCCGCCACTTGTCAGCTGGGTGACTCTGGGCAAGTCACCTCACTTCTCTGGGCCTCAGTTCCCTCACCTGTCAAATGGGGATGAAGACTGTGAGCCCCACGTGGGACAACCTGATCACCTTGGATCCTCCCCAGCGCTTAGAACAGTGCTTTGCACATAGTAAGCGCTTAATAAATGCCATTATTATTATTAGTATTATTTTATATCCTCGGCCTCCCTCGGGACCCCAGCCCCATCCTCAGCCTCCTCCCAGGGCCCTCCCCTTCCCAGGACCCTCCCCTTTCCAGGACCCTCCCCCAGGACCCTCTCACCCCCCAGGACTCTCCCACCCCCCCAGCGCTTGTACTTCCCAAGCGCTCAGTACAGCGCTCTGCACACAGTAAAACCTCAATAAATACGATTGAATGAATGAATGAATGAATGAACGACTATATCCCAACCAGAATCCCAGTGTTTAGTACAGTGTCTTGCACAAAGTCAGCGCTTTCCAAACACCACAGACACACAGGGAAAAGGCAGTTCCGTGAGTGGATGGAGAAACGGCGCAGACTAATGGTTAGAGCCCATGGCTGGGGCTCAGAGGACCTGGGTTCTAATTCCGCATCTGCCCCTTGTCTGCCGTATGACCTTGGGCTAGTTACGGCCCTTCTCCGGGCACCTACTTTGAGCAGAACGCTGCAGTGGGAGCCAACTTGGGGCAGGATGCTGTACTGGATGCCTACTAAGAAGATACGACTTGACGCCTACTACGCACGAGAAGCAGCGTGGCTCAGTGGAAAGAGCCCGGACACTTAATAAAACGCCAATATATTATTATTAAAATGGGGGTTAAGATTGTGAGCCCCCCGTGGGCCAAACTGATCACCTTGTAACCTCCCCAGCGCTTAGAACAGTGCTTGGCACATAGTAAGCGCTTAACAAATGCCATCATTATTATTATTATTTGGAGTCAGAGGCCACGGGTTCAAATCCCGGCTCCGCCACTTGTCAGCTATATGACCTTTTGGGCAGGTCACTTCACATCTCTGGGCCTCAGTTCCCTCATCTGGAAAATGGGGATGAAGACTGGGAGTCCCCCGTGGGACAACCTGATCACCTTGTCACCTCCCCAGTGCCTAGAACGGTGCTTTGCACATAGTAAGCGCTTAATAAATGCCATTATTATTATTATTATTATTACTACTGTGGGCCGTGCGCTCTTCTGAGCGCTCAAAACGTATCCGTTAATTGGATCCACCCCAGCGCTTTGTACGGTGCCTGACGCATAGTAAGGGCTTAATAAATACCACATTTATTAAGCGGCGGAACCAAGATAATAATAATAATGATGGTATTTGTTAAGCGCTTACTGCGTGCCAGACACTGTTCCAAGCGCCGGGGGAGATCCGAGGTAGTGAGGTTGTCCCCCGTGGGGCTCACAGTCCCAATCCTCATTTTACAGATGAGATCACTGAGGCCCGGAGAAGTGAGGTGACTTTCCCAAGGTCACGCAGCGGACAATCAATCAATCAATTGTATTTATTGAGCGCTCACTGCGTGCAGAGCGCTTGGGAAGTACGAGTTGGCGACATAGTCATTCATTCATTCCATCGTATTTATTGAGCGCTTACTGTGCTCTTGGGAAGTCCAAGTTGGCAACATATAGAGACGGTCCCTACCCAACGGTGGGCTCACAGTCTAGAGGACAAGTGGCGGACCCGGGATTGGAACCCAGGCCTTCCTTCCGACTCCCAGGCCCCCGGTTCTTCCCGCTAGGCCTCGCTGCTCCTCGGCGGGATGAGGCCGGCCTTTCCGAGTGGGGCTTCCGTGCTCCCGTTCCTGCCCCCTCCCGGGATTGGCATCCCTTTCCCCTCCGAAGGCCGCGGCCCTGCCCGCTGACCCAGCTATAAAAAGCCCCTCTGCCCCCCGCCTTGGGATCCGCCTCCCTTCTCCCCTCCTTCGGGGGCTCCTTTGGAAAACCGGGCCTGGAAAGGCAGTGGGAGCCTGGAGAGGCCGAGCCCTGTGCCAGGGGGCCGAACACGGACATGCAGGGCCCGGTTTCTGCTGCCGCTGCCCGAAACCTTATCTCGGCCTATTTATACCCCCAGATAGGATTCTCGGCGAGAACATTCGTGGCTTTTCTCGTCCGCCGGGCTCCGAGCTGCTCCCTCGAATAATAATAATAATGTTGGTATTTATTAAGCCCTTACTATGTGCCAAGCACGTGGCTTTTCTCGTCCGCCGGGCTCCGAGCTCCTCCCTCGAATAATAATAATAATGTTGGTACTTATTAAGCCCTTACTATGTGCCAAGCAAGTGGCTTTTCTCATCCGCCGGGCTCCGAGCTCCTCCCTCGAATAATAATAATAATGTTGGTATTTATTAAGTCCTTACTATGTGCCAAGCATGTGGCTTTTCTCATCCGCCGGGCTCTGAGCTCCTCCCTCGAATAATAATAATAATAATAATGTTGGTATTTATTAAGCCCTTACTATGTGCCAAGCACGTGGCTTTTCTCGTCTGTCAGGCTCTGAGCTCCTCCCTCGAATAATAATAATAATAATGTTGGTATTTATTAAGCGCTTACTATGTGCCAAGCACGTGGCTTTTCTCATCCGCCGGGCTCCGAGCTCTTCCCTCGAATAATAATAATAATGTTGGCATTTATTAAGTGCTTACTATGTGCCAAGCACGTGGCTTTTCTTATCCGCTGGGCTCCGAGCTGCTCCCTCGAATAATAATAATAATAATAATGTTGGTATTTATTAAGCACTTACTATGTGCCAAACATGTGGCTTTTCTCGTCCGCCAGGCTCCGAGCTCCTCCCTCGAATAATAATAATAATAATGTTGGTATTTATTAAGTGCTTACTATGTGCCAAACACGTGGCTTTGATCATCTGCCAGGCTCTGAGTTCCTCCCTCGAATAATAATAATAATAATAATAATAATAATGTTGGTATTTATTAAGCGCTTACTATGTGCCAAGCACGTGGCTTTTCTCATCCGCCAGGCTCTGAGTTCCTCCCTCGAATAATAATAATAATAATGTTGGCATTTATTAAGCGCTTACTATGTGCCAAGCACGTGGCTTTTCTCGTCCGCTGGGCTCCGAGCTCCTCCCTCGAATAATAATAATAATGTTGGTATTTATTAAGTGCTTACTATGTGCCAAGCACGTGGCTTTTCTCGTCCACCGGGCTCCGAGCTCTTCCCTCGAATAATAATAATAATGTTGGCATTTATTAAGTGCTTACTATGTGCCAAGCACGTGGCTTTTCTTATCCTCCGGGCTCCGAGCTGCTCCCTCGAATAACAATAATAATAATAATAATAATAATAATGTTGGTATTTATTAAGCACTTACTATGTGCCAAACATGTGGCTTTTCTCATCTGCCAGGCTCCGAGCTCCTCCCTAGAATAATAATAATAATAATAATAATAATAATAATAATAATAATGATAATAATAATAATGTTTGTATTTATTAAGCGCTTACTATGTGCCAAGCACATGGCTTTTCTCGTCCGCCGGGCTCCGAGCCCCTCCCTCGAACAATAATAATAATAATAATGTTGGTATTTATTAAGCGCTTACCATGTGCCAAGCACGTGGCTTTTCTCGTCCGCCGGGCTCCGAGCTCCTCCCTTGAATAATAATAATAATAATAATGTTGGTATTTATTAAGCGCTTACTACGTGACAAGCACGTGGCTTTTCTCATCCATCGGGCTCCGAGCTCCTCCCTCGAATAATAATAATAATGTTGGTATTTATTAAGTCCTTACTATGTGCCAAGCACATGGCTTTTCTCGTCCGCCGGGCTCTGAGCTCCTCCCTCGAATAATAATAATAATAATAATGTTGGTATTTATTAAGCCCTTACTATGTGCCAAGCACGTGGCTTTTCTCGTCCGCCGGGCTCCGAGCTGCTCCCTCAAATAATAATAATAATAGTAATGTTGGTATTTATTAAGCACTTACTATGTGCCAAGCATGTGGCTTTTCTCATCCGCTGGGCTCCGAGCTCCTCCCTCGAATAATAATAATAATAATAATGTTGGTATTTATTAAGTGCTTACTATGTGCCAAGCACGTGGCTTTTCTCATCCTCCGGGCTCTGAGCTCCTCCCTCAAATAATAATAATAATGTTAGTATTTATTAAGCGCTTACTATGTGGCAAGCAGTCGTGGCTTTTCCCGTCCGCCGGGCTCTGAGCTCCTCCCACGAATAATAATAATAATGTTGGTATTTATTAAGCGCTTACTATGTGCCAAGCACGTGGCTTTTCTCGTCCGCTGGGCTCCGAGCTCTTCCCTCGAATAATAATAATAATGTTGGTATTTATTAAGTGCTTACTATGTGCCGAGCACGTGGCTTTTCTTATCCGCCGGGCTCCAAGCTTCTCCCTCGAATAATAATAATAATAATGTTGGTATTTATTAAGCGCTTACTATGTGCCAAGCACGTGGCTTTTCTTATCTGCCGGGCTTCGAGCTCCTCCCTCGAATAATAATAATAAAAATAATAATAATAATAATAATAATAATGTTGGTATTTATTAAGCGCTTACTATGTGCCAAGCACTCGTGGCTTTTCTTATCTGCCGGGCTCCGAGCTGCTCCCTCTAATAATAATAATAATAATAATAATAATAATAATAATAATAATAATGTTGGTATTTATTAAGCGCTTACTATGTGCCAAGCACTCGTGGCTTTTCTCATCCACCGGGCTCCGAGCTGCTCCCTCGAATAATAATAATGATAATGTTGGTATTTATTAAGCGCTTACTATGTGCCAAGCACGTAGCTTTTCTCATCCGCCAGGCTCTGAGCTCCTCCCTCGAATAATAATAATAAGAATAATGTTGGTATTTATTAAGCACTTAC
The DNA here is from genome assembly GCF_015852505.1 of Tachyglossus aculeatus. Lineage (NCBI taxonomy): Eukaryota > Metazoa > Chordata > Mammalia > Monotremata > Tachyglossidae > Tachyglossus > Tachyglossus aculeatus. The sequence continues at coordinate 25,462,391 of NC_052090.1, forward strand.
TATGTGCCAAGCACGTGGCTTTTCTCGTCTGCCGGGGTCCGAGTTGCCCCCGCGAATAGTAATGATAATAATAATAATAATAATGTTGGTATTTATTAAGTGCTTACTAAGCGCCTTCCAGGGAAAGCTACAGGCGGAATGAGATCTCGAAAACAATTCCAACATCGAGGGCTTTAAAACACTCGGCACCAGGAAAGACATTTATTTTCTCCTAAATTGATAAGTATTAGTTTAGCTGAGAAAAAGGTGTTTTATATGTTCCCCCAAGGTGCTCAGACCATAGTAAATCAATCAATGGTATTTATTGAGCGCTTACTGTGTGCAGAGCACTGTACTAAGCGCTTGGGAAGTCCAAGTTGGCACCATATAGAGACGGTCCCTACCCAACAGTGGGCTTACAGTCTAGAAGTGCAGGGACCGTCTCTATATGGTGCCAACTTGTACTTAGGAGCAGCGTGGCTCAGTGGAAAGAGCCCGGGCTTTGGAGTCAGAGGTCGTGGGTTCAAATCCCGGCTCCGCCAATTGTCAGCCCTGTGACTTTGGGCAAGTCATTTAACTTCTCTGGGCCTCAGTTCCCTCATCAGGAAAATGGGGATTAAGACTGTGAGCCCCATGTGGGACAACCTGATCACCTCGTATCCCAAACAGTGCTTTGCACATAGTAAGCACTTAATAACTGCCATCATTATTATTATTACTTCCCAAGCGCTTAGTACAGTGCTCTGCACACAGTAAATGCTCAATAAATACGATCGAATGAATAAATACCATAATCAATCAGTCCGCTCCTGTCCTTTTGATGCCAAACGCCACACTCTGTGTTTAATGTTGATTCTCAAGCCCCCACCTGGGTCCAAAAGCCCTCAGGGGCTGGAAGTTGGAAGACCTTCATGCATTCTTTCATTCAATCATATTTATTGAGCGCTTACTGTGTGCAGAGCACTGTACTAAGCGCTTGGGAAGTACAAGTCAGCGCCATATAGAGACGGTCCTTACCCGACGACGGGCTCAACTCCAGGCCCCCAGACCCCCGGCTCCTGGGAGCGAATAGGAGTATTTACCATACTAAATTTACCATAGTAAATCAATCAATCATATTTATTGAGCGCTTACTGTGTGCAGAGCACTGTACTAAGCGCTTGGGAAGTACAAATTGGCAACACATAGAGACGGTCCCTACCCAACAGCGGGGTCACAGTCTAGGAGGGGGAGACAGAGAACAAAACAAAACATCTTAACAAAATAAAATAAATAGAACAGATATGTACAAGTAAAAGAAATAAATGACTAAAATAAATAAATGACTCAGAAGGTCGTGGGTTCTAATTCCGGCGCCACCACTGGTCCGCCGTATGACCTTGGGCCGAGTCACTTCACTTCTCCGTGCCTCAGTTCCCTCATCTGTAAAATGGGGATTAAGATTGTGAGCCCCATGTGGAAGGGGGACTGCGGTCCAGCTTGATTTCCTGGTATCTGCCCTGGCACTTAGTAAGTGCTTAATAAGCACCATTATCATTATTATTATTATTATTATCCCCATTCTCCCTCTCTCTTAGACTAGTAGGCCTGCATGGAACAGGGACCATGTCTCATTATTATTATTATCCCCATTCTCCCTCTCTCTTAGACTGGTAGGCCCCATGGAACGGGGACCATGTCTCACCTGATTGTCTCATTCAGCCCTGGAGCTCAGCACAGTGCTTGGCACATAGTAAGCGCTTCATGGATGCTCTGACAGCGGGTATGGAGCGGTCATTTGGAGGGAGGTGGAGGGGGATTGGGGCAGAGGGATGGCCCCTGGACCTCTACCCTCCATGGACTGCTTGGTCAGCAAGGAGTTTACTACGTACACCTCATTTTCAGTGACTGTATGTGGCTTTTCTCCACCAGGCACTTGCTCTGGAGGCGCAAAATGCAGCAGCGGATATTTGTGCAACCCAGCAGGGACCATCGGAGGGACACGGGAGGTTTTCCTCCCCAACCATGAAGAGGGACACGCGGTGGTTTCCTCCCCAACCATCAGAAGGACACTGGGTGCTTTCCTCCCCAACCATTAGTGGGACACTGGATGGTTTCCTCCCCAACTATTAGAGGGACACTGGAGGTTTTCCTCCTTAACCATCAAAGGGACACTGGAGCCCCAACCATTAGAGGGACACTGGATGGTTTCCTCCTCAACCATCAGGGCGACGCTGGATCAATCATTAGAGGGACACTGGATGTTTTCCTCAGCAAATATTAGAGGGACACTGGAGGTTTTCCTCCCCAATCATCAGAGGGACACTGGAAGTTTTCTTCCCAAGCCAATATGTCTCTATATGTTGCCAATTTGTACTTCCCAAGCGCTTAGTACAGTGCTCTGCACATAGTAAGCGCTCAATAAATACGATTGATGATGATAGAGGGACACTGGGTGTTTTCCTCCTTAAACATTAGAGGGACACTGGATGGTTTCCTCACCAACTATTACAGGGATGCTGGATGTTTTCCTCCTTAACAATCGGAGGGACAATGGAGGTTTTCCTCCCCAGCCATCAGAGGGAAACGGGAGGTTTTTCTCCTCAACCATTAGAGGGTCCCTGGATGATTTCCTCCCCAACTATTAGAGGGACACTGGGTGTTTTCCTCCCCAATCATCAGAGGGACACTGGAAGTTTTCCTCCCAAGCCCAAAGAGGGACAGTGGGTGTTTTCCTCCTTAAACATTAGAGGGACACTGGATGGTTTCCTCACCAAATATTACAGGGACGCTGGGTGTTTTCCTCCTTAACAATCGGAAGGAAAATGGAGGTTTTCCTCCCCAACCATTAGAGGTAACTGGATGGTTTTCTCACCAATTATTAGAGGGACACTGGGTGTTTTCCTCCCCATCCATTAGCGGGACACTGGATGGTTTCCTCCCCAGCCATCAGAAGGACACTGAGTGTTTTCCTCTTCAACTTCTAGAGGGACACTTGATGGTTTCCTCACCAACTATTACAGGGACACTGGGTGTTTTCCTCCTTAACAATCAGAGGGACACTGGAGGGTTTTCTCCCCAAACATTAGAGGGATATTGAAGGTTTTTCTCCTCAACCATCAGAGGGACACTGCAGGTTTTCCTCCCCAACTATTAGAGGGACACTGGGTGTTTTCCTCCTTAAACATTAGAGAGACACTGGATGATTTCCTCCCCAACCATCAGAAGGACAGAGGGTGTTTTCCTCCTTAAACATTAGAGGGACACTGGATGGTTTCCTCACCAACTATTACAGGGACGCTGGGTGTTTTCCTCCTTAACAATCGGAAGGAAAATGGAGGTTTTCCTCCCCAACCATTAGAGGTACACTGGATGGTTTCCTCACCAACTATTAGAGGGACGCTGAGTGTTTTCCTCCCCATCCATTAGCGGGACACTGGATGGTTTCCTCCCCAGCCATCAGAAGGACACTGGGTGTTTTCCTCTTCAAGTGTTAGAGGGACATTTGATGGTTTCCTCCCCAACTATTACAGGAACACTGGGTGTTTTCCTCCTTAACAATCAGAGGGACACTGGAGGGTTTTCTCCCCAAACACTAGAGGGATACTGAAGGTTTTTCTCCTCAACCATCAGAGGGACACTGCAGGTTTTCCTCCCCAACTATTAGAGGGACACTGGGTGTTTTCCTCCCCAATCATCAGAGGAACACTGGAAGTTTTCCTCCCAAGCCAATAGAGGGACACTGGGTGTTTTCCTCCTTAAACCTTAGAGACACATTGGATGGTTTCCTCCCCAACCATCAGAAGGACAGTGGGTGTTTTTCTCCTTAAACATTAGAGGGACACTGGATGGTTTCCTCACCAACTATTACAGGGACGCTGGGCGTTTTCCTCCTTAACAATTGGAGGCACAATGGAGGTTTTCCTCCCCAACCATTAGAGGTACACTGGATGGTTTCCTCACCAGCTATTAGAGGGACCCTGGGTGTTTTCCTCCCCATCCATTAGTGGGACACTGGATGGTTTCCTCCCCAGCCATCAGAAGGACACCGGGTGTTTTCCTCTTCAACTGCTAGAGGGACACTTGATGGTTTCCTCCCCAACTATTACAGGGACACTGGGTGTTTTCCTCCTTAATAATCAGAGGGACACTGGAGGGTTTTCTCCCCAAACATTAGAGGGATACTGAAGGTTTTTCTCCTCAACCATCAGAGGGACACTGGGTGTTTTCCTCCCCAATCATCAGAGGGGCACTGGGTGTTTTCCTCCCCAACCATTAGTGGAACACTGGATGGTTTCCTCACTAAATATTAGAGGGACACGGGATGTTTTCCTCCCCAACCATCAGAGGGACACTGGAGGTTTTCCTCAATCACTAGAGGGACACTGGGTGTTTTCCTCCCCAACCATTAGAGGTACACTGGATGGTTTCCTCACCAACTATTAGAGGGACACTGGGTGTTTTCCTCCCCAACAATTAGCGGGACACTGGATGGTTTCCTCCCCAGCCATCAGAAGGACACTGGGGGTTTTCATCTTCAACTGCTAGAGGGACACTTGATGGTTTCCTCCCCAACTATTACAGGGACACTGGGTGTTTTCCTCCTTAATAATCAGAGGGACACTGGAGGGTTTTCTCCCCAAACATTAGAGGGATACTGAAGGTTTTTCTCCTCAACCATCAGAGGGACACTGGGTGTTTTCCTCCCCAATCATCAGAGGGACACTGGAAGTTTTCCTCCCAAGCCAATAGAGGGGAACTGAGTGTTTTCCTCCGTAAGCATTAGAGGGACACTGGATGGTTTCCTCCCCAACCATCAGAAGGACAGTGGGTGTTTTCCTCCTTAAACATTAGAGGGACACTGGATGGTTTCCTCACCAACTATTAGAGGGACGCTGGGCGTTTTCCTCCTTAACAATCAGAGGGACAATGGAGGTTTTCCTCCCCAACCATTAGAGGTACATTGGATGGTTTCCTCACCAACTATTAGAGGGACACTGGGTGTTTTCCTCCCCAACCATTAGCGGGACACTGGATGGTTGCCTCCCCAGCCATCAGAAGGACACTGAGTGTTTTCCTCTTCAACTGCTAGAGGGACACTTGATGGTTTCCTCCCCAACTATTACAGGGACACTGGCTGTTTTCCTCCTTAACAATCAGAGGGACACTGGAGGGTTTTCTCCCCAAACATTAGAGGGATACTGAAGGTTTTTCTCCTCAACCATCAGAGGGACACTGGAGGTGTTCCTCCCCAACTATTAGAGGAACACTGGAAGTTTTCATCACCAAATATTAGAGGGACACGGGATGTTTTCCTCCCCAGTCATTAGAGGGACACTGCAGGTTTTCCTCCCCAACCATTAGCAGGGCACTGGATGGTTTCCTTCCCAACCATTAGTGGGACACTATTTGGTTTCCTCCCCATCCAGCAGAAGGACACTGGGTGGTTTTCTCCTTAACAATCAGAAAGACACTGGAGGTTTTCCTCCCCAACCATCAGAAGGACACTGGGTGTTTTCCTCCTCAACCATTAGAGGGACATTGGAAGTTTTCCTCACCAAATATTAGAGGGACAAGGGATGTTTTCCTCCCCAGTCATTAGAGGGACACTGCAGGTTTCCCTCCCCAGCCATTAGCGGGGCGCTGGATGCTTTCCTCCCCAACCATTAGTGGGACACTGGATAGTTTCCTCCCCAACCATTAGTGGGACACTGGGTGTTTTCCTCCTTAACAATCAGGAGGACACTGGATGGTTTCCTCAACTATCAGGGGGAAACAGGAGGTTCTTCTCTTCCTCAATCATTAGAGGGACGCTGAGTGTTTTCCTCCTCAACCATTAGAAGGACACTGGAAGTTTTCCTCACCAATCACCAAATACTAGAGGGACACTGGAGGTTTTCCTCCCCAACCCTTAGAAGGACACTGGGTGTTTTCCTCCTCATCATTAGAGGGACACTGGAAGTTTTCCTCACCAAATATTAGAGGGACACGGGATGTTTTCCTCCCCAATCATTAGAGGGACACTGCAGGTTTTCCTCCCCAACCATTAGCAGGGAATTGGGTGGTTTTCTCCCCAACCTTTAGTGGGATACTGGATGGTTTCCTCCCCAACCATCAGAAGGACACTGGGTGTTTTCCTCCTTAATTAACCTATTTTGCACCCTACTTGTCGATAACAGGGATACTGGATGGTTTCCTCCCCAACCATCAGAAGGATACTGGGTGTTTTCCTCCTTAACAATCAGAAGGACACTGGAGGTTAACCTCCCCAACCATCAGAAGGACACTGGATGATTTCCTCCTCAACCATCAGAGGGACACTGGAGGTTTTCCTCCTCAATCATTAGAGGGACACTGCATGGTTTCCTCCTCAAACAGTGGGACACTGGAAATTCCTCACCAAATATTAGAGGGACACTGGAGGTTTTCCTCCTCAACCCTTAGAAGGACACTGGGTGTTTTCCTCCTCATCATTAGAGGGACACTGGAAGGTTTCCTCACCAAATATTAGAGGGACACGGGATGTTTTCCTCCCCAATCATTAGAGGGACACTGCAGGTTTTCCTCCCCAACCATTAGCAGGGAACTGGATGGTTTTCTCCCCAACCTTTAGTGGGATACTGGATGGTTTCCGCCCCAACCATCAGAAGGACACTGGGTGTTTTCCTCCTTAATTAACCTATTTTGCACCCTACTTGTCGATAACAGGGATACTGGATGGTTTCCTCCCCAACCATCAGAAGGACACTGGGTGTTTTCCTCCTTAACAATCAGAAGGACACTGGAGGTTTACCTCCCCAACCATCAGAAGGACACTGGATGATTTCCTCCTCAACCATCAGAGGGACACTGGAGGTTTTCCTCCTCAATCATTAGAGGGACACTGCATGGTTTCCTCCTCAAACAGTGGGACACTGGAAATTCCTCACCAAATATTAGAGGGACACTGGAGGTTTTCCTCCTCAACCCTTAGAAGGACACTGGGTGTTTTCCTCCTCATCATTAGAGGGACACTGGAAGGTTTCCTCACCAAATATTAGAGGGACACGGGATGTTTTCCTCCCCAATCATTAGAGGGACACTGCAGGTTTTCCTCCCCAACCATTAGCAGGGAACTGGATGGTTTTCTCCCCAACCTTTAGTGGGATACTGAATGGTTTCCGCCCCAACCATCAGAAGGACACTGGGTGTTTTCCTCCTTAATTAACCTATTTTGCACCCTACTTGCTGGTAACAGGGATACTGGATGGTTTCCTCCCCAACCATCAGAAGGACACTGGGTGTTTTCCTCCTTAACAATCAGAAGGACACTGGAGGTTAACCTCCCCAACCATCAGAAGGACACTGGGTGTTTTCCTCCTTCACAATCAGAAGGACACTGGAGGTTTTCCTCCCCAACCATCAGCAGGACACTGGATAATTTCCTCCTCAACTATCAGGGGGACACTGGAGATTTTCCTCCTCAATCATTAGAGGGACACTGCATGTTTTCCTCCTCAAACAGTGGGGCACTGGAAATTCCTCACCAAATATTAGAGGGACACTGGAGGTTTTCCTCCCCAACCATTAGAAGGAAACTGGGTGTTTTCCTCCTCAACCATTAGAGGGACACTGGAAGGTTTCCTCACCAAATATTAGAGGGACAAGGGATGTTTTCCTCCCGAATCATTAGAGGGATATTGCAGGTTTTCCTCCCCAACCATTAGCAGGGAACTGGAGGGTTTTCTCCCCAACCTTTAGTGGGATACTGGATGGTTTCCTCCCCAACCATCAGAAGGACACTGGGTGTTTTCCTCCTTAACAATCAAAAGGACACTGGAGGTTTTCCTCCCCAACCATCAGAGGGACACTGGAGGTTTTCCTTCGGAGCCATTAGAGAGACCCTGGGAGCTTTCTTTCCCAACTTTTAGAGGGACAGATGCTTCCCTCTCCCAAAAATCTCCCGTCTTTGCCTTCCAGCCCGGAAAAATCTGCCGGGCCCCTCATTTCTGGAAGAAAGGCGCCCCCAGCCGGCCATGGCCCGCAATAGACGGCACTTTTCAGTCAATCCTACTTATTGAGCGCTTACTACGTGCAGAGCACTGTACTAAGCGCTTGCAAGAGGACAATACAACAATAAAAACAGACACATTACCGGCCCATAACGAGCTCACAGTCTAGAGGGTGTCAAGTCATAGGCCTCTGTAATCAGTCATCTTTATTGAGCGCTTACTGTGTGCCGGGCACTCTACTGAGCGCTTTGGACAGCACGGTATAACAGAGCTGATAGGCATGTTCTCTGCCCGCAAGGGGTTTACAGTCTACAGGGCAGACAGCCATGAAAATAAATTACAGATGATATGGACATAATTAGTGGTATTTATTGGCAGAGGACTCTAATGATAATAATAATAATAATAATAATAATAATGGCATTTATTAAGCGCTTACTATATGCAAAGTACTGTTCTAAGCGCTGGAGAGGTTGCAAGGTGATCAGGTTGTCCCACGGCGGGCTCACAGTTTCTTAATCCCCATTTAACAGATGAGGGAACTGAGGTCCAGAGAAGTGAAGTGACTTACCCAAAATCACCCAGCTGACAATTGGCGGAGCCGAAATTTGAACCCATGACCTCTGACTCCAAAGCCCGGGCTTTTTCCATTGAGCCATGCTGCTTCTCTTAATGATGGTATTTGTTAAGCGCTTACTATGTGCAAAGCACCGTTCTAAGCGCTGGGGAGGATACAAGGTGGTCAGGTTGTCCCACGGGGGGCTCGCAGCCTTAATCCCCATTTTACAGATGAGGTAACTGAGGCCCAGAGAAGTTAAGTGACTCGCCCAAGGTCACACAGCTGACAATTGGCGGAGCCGGGATTTGAACCCACGACCACTGACTCCAAAGCCCGGGCTCTTTCCACTGAGCCACGCTGCTTCTCTGAGAGAAGTAAACTCGGTGGAAAGAGCCCTGGCTTCGGAGTCAGAGGTCGTGGGTTCAAATCCCGGCTCCGGCACCTGTCAGCTGTGTGACTTTGGGCAAGTCACTTCACTTCTCTGGGCCTCAGTTCCCTCATCACACAGTAAGTGCTCAATAAATACAATTGATGATGAAAAATGGGGATTAAAATCTGTGAGCCCCCCGTGGGACAACCTGATCACCTTCTAACCTCCCCAGCGCTTAGAACGGTGCTTTGCACATAGTAAGCGCTCAACAAATACCATTATTATTCATCCCCATTTTACAGATGAGGGAACTGAGGCATAGAGAAGTTAGGTGACTCGCCCAAAGTCACACAGCTGACAGAGCCGGGATTTGAACCCATGACCTCTGACTCCAGATCCCGGGATCTTTCCGCTGAGCCACGCTGCTTCCCGCTGGAGGTTCTTGAGGAGTGAGGAGACATGGACTGAACGTCAGGAGACATGGACTGAACGCCCAAAAGCTGGTTTCGCCGGAGGGCGGGATGGGAGATGCCCCCAAGGGTCACTGGCCAGTCTTCATTGAACCCTCCTCTGTGTCTCGGGGTGCGGGGAAAGAGGCGGGCGAGGGAAGCGCCTCCTGCTAGGGCAACTGTGTAGACGCCACCGCCAAAGCCACGCGGGCTCCGACCTGGGCCTCCCGAGCACGGTTTGTCCATGTGTCTGTGCGCGCACACGTGTGTGGTTGGAGGGAGGCCGCGGTGCCTCCTTTCCCATCTCTCCAACCCCGAGCTCCGGCTCCGGGACTTTTCCCTTTAAATTCTTTCGTATCTTCTAAGCCAGAAGAAAAACTTGGAAAAAAGTTGAAGAAAAGAAACAGGGAAAAGGGAAAAATTCCCCATTTTGACCACCGGCTTCGAGAGCCGTTCAGTTGGAAGCTGACGGGATGTAAAAATCAAATAATAACATGGTTTTTCTTTGGGGGAATTTCCGAATTTATGGGAGGCAGTGTGACTTGGTGGGGAGAGCAAGGGGGATCGGGGTCGGAAGACTTGGATTCTAGTCCCAGCGTTGATCTTGGTCTCCAATGTTGCCAATTTGTACTTCCCAAGCGCTTAGTACAGTGCTCTGCACATAGTAAGCGCTCAATAAATACGATTGATGAGGATGATGATGATGGTCTCCTGAGGGTCACCTTGGGCAAATCCCTTCTACTTCCCGGGGCCTCAGTTTCTTCATCTGTAAAATGGGTAGACGATCCCACTTTCCCCCTTCCCTCTTGGTGAGGGACAGGGACAGAGACCGGTCTCCTGTCTCGTTTCTACCCCAGTGTCTAGCACACCATTTGGCGTGTGGCAGGTATATAATCAATCAATCAAACATTGGTATTTATTGGGCGCTTACTGTGCGCAGTGCACTGTACTGGGCGCTCGGGAGACGACAGTATAACAGAGTAGGTAGGAGTTTAAATGGCCCACGTTCTGTCCTTTGGAAACTGTTCCTATTCAAAGCCTTTTTTTTTATAATGGCATTTATTAAGCGCTTACTATGTGCAAAGCACTGTTCTAAGCGCTGGGGAGGTTACAAGGTGATCAGGTTGTCCCACGGGGGGCTCACAGTCTTCATCCCCATTTTACAGATGAGGGAACTGAGGCTCAGAGAAGTGAAGTGACTTGCCCAAAGTCACACAGCTGACAAGTGGCGGAGCCGGGAAGCAGTATGGGCTAGTAGATAGCAGATAGTAGATTGATGGCCTAGAGAAGCAGCGTGGCTCAGTGGAAAGAGCCCGGGCTTTGGAGTCAGAGGTCATGGGTTCAAATCCCGGCTCCGCCAACTGTCAGCTGGGTGACCTTGGACAAGTCACTTCACTTCTCTGTGCCTCAGTTCCCTCATCTGGAAAATGGGGATTGACTGGGAGCCCCCCGTGGGACAACCTGATCACCTTGTAACCTCCCCAGTGCTTAGAATGGTGCTTTGCACATATTAAGTGCTTAATAAATACCATCAAAAAATCAATCAAACACTGGTATTTATTGAGCGCTTACTGTGTGCGGTGCACTGTACTGAGCGCTCGGGAGACGACAGTATAACAGAGTAGGTAGGAGTTTAAATGGCCCACGTTCTGTCTTTTGGAAACTGTTCCTGTTCAAAGCCTTGAGAAGCAGTATGGGCTAGTAGATAGCAGATAGTAGATTGATGGCCTAGAGAAGCAGCGTGGCTCAGTGGAAAGAGCCCGGGCTTTGGAGTCAGAGGTCATGGGTTCAAATCCCGGCTCCGCCAACTGTCAGCTGGGTGACCTTGGACAAGTCACTTCACTTCTCTGTGCCTCAGTTCCCTCATCTGGAAAATGGGGATTGACTGGGAGCCCCCCGTGGGACAACCTGATCAACTGGTAACCTCCCCAGCGCTTAGAACGGTGCTTTGCACATAGTAAGTGCTTAATAAATGCCATCAAAAAATCAATCAAACACTGGTATTTATTGAGCACTTACTGTGTGCAGTGCACTGTACTGAGCGCTCGGGAGATGACAATATAACAGAGTAGGCAGGAGTTTAAATGGCCTACGTTCTGTCTTTTGGAAACTGTTCCTGTTCAAAGCCTTGAGAAGCAGTATGGGCTAGTAGATAGCAGATAGTAGATTGATGGCCTAGAGAAGCAGCGTGGCTCAGTGGAAAGAGCCCAGCCTTTGGAGTCAGAGGTCATGGGTTCAAATCCTGGCTCCACCAACTGTCAGCTGGGTGACCTTGGACAACTCACTTCACTTCTCTGTGCCTCGGTTAACTCATCTGTAAAATGGGGATGAAGACTGTGAGCCCCCCGTGGGACAACCTGATCACCTTGTAACCTCCCCAGCACTTAGAACAGTGCTTTGCACATAGTAAGTGCTTAATAAATGCCATTATTATTATTATTAAATAGAAAACAGGCCCAGGTATGTTGCCAATTTGTACTTCCCAAACACTTAGTACAGCGCTCTGCACACAGTAAGCGCTCAATAAATACTATTGAATGAATGAATGACTGAGTCAGAAGGACCTGGGTTCTAATCCCAGCACCCCCACTTGTCTGCTGCTGGGTGACCTTGGGCAAATCACTTCACTTCTCTGTTCCTCAGTTTCCTCATCTGTGAAATGGGGATTAAGACTGTGTGTCATGGGAGAGTAACCGTGTACAACCTTATTATCTTAGGTAATAATAATGATGGTATTTGTGAAGCGCTTACTACGTGCCAGGCGCTGTACTAAGCTCTGGGGGGGATACAGGTAAATGGAGTTGGACACGGCGGGTTCACAGTCTCAATCCCCATTTGGCAGATGGGGCGACTGAGGCACAGAGAAGAGACGTGACTTGGCCAAGGTCACACAGCAGACAAGAGGCAGAGCCGAGAGTTGAACCCGTGACCCTCACGCCGTGCTGCTTCCCCGATCCATCCCAGCTTGGCACATAAATACCATAAAAAACAAATACATTAAAAATAAATACCATAAAAAACCCCAAATGGACCCCAAGGCCTATTTTTTTTCAAGAGAAACTTTATCGTTTTTTATTTACTTCTCTGCACGTAAAAGAACCAACAGTAAGAATGAGAGGAATGTATTTTTTCCCCCTCAAAAACGTCGGCACACATTTCCTTCAGGCTCCACCGATTTCCAGAATTTGCAGAAAACGGCAGTTGGGAGCCTGAAGACATCAGTAATGACAAACTCTCTCTCTTTCTTGCAATTTTATTATTATTAATAATAATAACCACACTAATAATGGCATTTGTTAAGCGCTTTCGATGTGCCAAGCACTGTTCTGAGTGCCGGGGGGATACAGGGTCATCAGGTTGTCCCCATATGGGGCTCCCAGTCTTCATCCCCATTTTCCAGATGAGGTCACTGAGGCACAGAGAAGTGAAGAGACTTGCCCAACGTCATACAGCTGACAAATGGTGGAGTCAGGAGTAATGATACTAATAATAATGATAGCATTTATTAAGTGCTTATTATTATTAATAATAATTAAGTGGTTTCTATGTGCCAAGCACTGTTCTAAGCACTGGGGGATACAAGGTGATCAGGTTGTCCCCATATGGGGCTCCCAGTCTTCATCCCCATTTTCCAGATGAGGTCACTGAGGCACAGAGAAGTGAAGAGACCTGCCCAAAGTCATACAGCTGACAAATGGTGGAGTCAGGATTAATGATAATGATAATGATAGCGTTTATTAAGTGCTTATTGTTATTAATAATAATTAAGCGGTTTCTATGTGCCAAGCACTGTGACCTTGGGCAACTCACTTCATTCTCTGGGCCTCACTTTCCTCAGATGTTGAAAGGGGATGGAGACTGTGAGCCCCACCTGGGACAGGGACTGTGTCCAACCCGATGAACTCGCATCTACCCCAGCGCTTAGTACAGTGCCTGACACGTAGAAAGCGCTTAGCAAATACCCCAATTATTATCATTATTACCACACCTCTAGCTGTGTCTTTCTGTTGTCCGTCTCCCCCTTCTAGACTGTGAGCCCGTTGTCGGGTAGGGACTGTCTCTAGATGTTACCGATTTGTACTTTCCAAGCGCTTAGTACAGTGCTCTGCACACAGTAAGCGCTCAATAAATACGATTGAATGAATGAATGAGTGAGTGAATGAATGAATGAATGAATGAATGAATGAATGAATGAATGAAAGTCTCACAAGAAGCATCGTGGCTCAGTGGAAAGAGCCCGGGTCTGGGAGCTAGAGGTTCTGGGTTCTAATCCCGCCTCTGCCACTTGTCTGCTGGGTGACCTTGGGCAAGCCGCTTCACTTCTCTGGGCCTCGGTTACCTCATCTGGAAAACGGGGATGAAGATCGCGAGCCCCATGTGGGACATGGACTCTGTCCAACTTGATTGGCTTTTATAATAATAATAATGGCATTTGTTAAGCTCTTACTATGTGCCAGGCACTGTACTGAGCGCTGATCTTAGCGTTTAACAATCTACCCAGCATGTAGTAATAATAATAATAATAATAATAATGGCATTTGTTAAGCACTTATTATGTGCAAAGCACCTGTATATATGTATATATGTCTGTACATATTTATTACTCTATTTACTTGTTTATTTTACTTGTACATATCTATTCTCTTTATTTTGTTTTGTTAGTATGGTTTTGTTCTCTGTCTCCCCCTTCTAGACTGTGAGCCCACTGTTGGGTAGGGACTGTCTCTATATGTTGCCATATTGTACTTCCCAAGTGCTTAGTCCAGTGCTCTGCACACAGTAAGTGCTCAATAAATACAATTGATTGATTGATTGATTGAGTAGGTTAGAAGGTGATCAGGGTGTCCCACGGGGGGCTCAGTCTTCATCCCCATTTGACAGATGAGGTCACTGAGGCCCAGAGAAGTGAAGTGACTTGCCCAAAGTCACACAGCTGACAATTGGCGGGGTCGGGATTTGAACCCTTGACCTCTGAGTCCAAACCCCGGGCTCCTTCCACTGAGCCACGCGGCTTCTGGCACATGGTAAGCACTTAACTAACACCATAAAAAAAAAAGGGCTCAATTCTGGGTTCACACTTATTCTCATTCAGTCGCATTTATTGAGCACTTACTGTGTGCAAAGCACTGTACTAAGTGCTTAGCACTGTTCTCCATCTACACCCACTTCCTCAATAAATTGAGAACTCATCGCTCCCACGGCTTCAACTAATGTTTCTACGGGGATGATTCTAATCCCGGCTCCGCCGTGAATCTGCTGTGTGATGGCATTTTTTATGTACGTTGCCAACTTGCACTTCCCAAGCGCTTAGTACAGTGTCCTGCACACAGTAGGCGCTCAATAAATACGATTGAATGAATGAATGAATGAAAAGCACTTAGCACTGTTCCAAGCGCTGGGGAGGTTACAAGGTAATAATAATAATAATGATGGCATTTGTTAAGCGCTTACTATGTGCCAAGCACTGTTCTAAGCGGTGGGGGGGATACAAGGTGATCAGGTTGTCCCACGTGGGGCTCACAGTGTTCATCCCCATTTTACAGATGAGGTAACTGAGGCTCCGAGAAGTTAAGTGACTTGCCCAAGGTCACACAGCAGGCCAGGGGAGCCGGGATTCGAACCCATGACCTCTGACTCCAAAGCCCGGGCTCTTTCCACGGAGCCACGCTGCTTCTCTATTGAGCCACGCTGCTTGACCAGGTGATCAGGTTGTCCCACGGGGGGCTCACAGTCTTAATCCCCATTTCACAGATGAGGTAACTGAGGCACAGAGAAGTAAAATATAAAACATGTATATATGTTTGTTCATATTTATTATTTATTTTATTTGTACATATTTATTCTATTTATTTTATTTTGTCAATATGTCTTGTTTTGTTGTCTGTCTCGCCCTTCTAGACTGTGAGCCCACTGTCGGGTAGGGACCGTCTCTAGATGTTGCCGACTTGGACTTCCCAAGCGCTTAGTACAGTGCTCTGCACACAGGAAGCACTCAATAAATACGATTGAATGAATGACCTTGGGCGAGTCACTTCATCTCTCTGTGCCTCAGTTCCCTCATCGGTAAAATGGGGATTAAGAGGCTGCGAGCCCCATGTGGGACAGGGCCTGTTTCCAACCCGATTACTATTCATTCGTTCATTCAATCGTATTTATTGAGCGCTTACTGTGTATTAACAGCTCTTAGAAAAGTGCTTGGCAAGTAGTAAATAAATACCTCTGAAGGGTTGGCAGATTTAAGCATACTGCTGTTTGAATTAGTCAATCAATCAATCAATCAATCAATCAATGTCATTTATTGACCATTTACTGGGTGCAGAGAACTGTTCTAAGCGCTTGGGAGAGGACAATATAGCAGAGTTGATAAGACACATTTCCTGTCGTTTCTTCCCCACATCGAAAGCTCACTGAGGGCAAGGAGTGTGTCTGTTTATTGCAGTATTGTCCTCTCCCAAGCGATTAGTACAGTGCTCTGCACACGGTAGGCGCTCGATAAATGCCACTGAATGAACATCACATAAAATAAAAATAAGTGATAGCATTTATAAAGCGCTTCCTACGCGCAAAGCACTGTTCTAAGCGCTGAGGAGGTTACAAGGTGATCGGGTTATACTATATACAATATCTAATATAAAATATAATAATAATGATGACATTTATGAAGCGCTTACTATGTGCAAAGCACCGTTCGAAGCGCGGGAGAGGTTACAAGGTGATCAGGTTGTCCCTTGGGGGGCTCACAGTCTTAACCCCCATTTTACAGATGAGGGAACTGAGGCACAGAGAAGTGAAGCGACTTGCCCAAAGTCATCCAGCTGACAACTGGCGGAGTCGGGATTTGAACCCATGACTTCTGACTCCAAAGCCCGGGCTCTTTCCACTGAGCCACACACATGTCCATATCTGTAATTTATTTCTATTAATACCCATCTCCCCTGCTAGGCTGTAAGCTCGCTGCGGGCAGGGAATGCGCCTGTTTAATGTTAGCTTGTCCGCTTCCAAGTGCTTAGTACAGTGCCCTGCACACGGTAAGCGCTCAATAAATACGCTTTTGAGTGACTGACTGAATGATCGGTCCAGCTTTCTGTTCTTTGTCCTCCCCTCGTGGGTCTTTCTTCTCGTTTCTAAACTGTGGGTAGGGACCGTCTCTATATGTTGCCAACTTGTACTTCCCAAGTGCTTAGTACAGTGCTCTGCACACAGTAAGCGCTCAATAAATACAATTATAATTAAATACAATTGAATGAATGAATGAATGCTCACTGAGGCGACAGGAGACGCTGAAGGCCTCTGGCATCGGCTCAAAACCCCCTCCTTACCAGACGAGACCAGCGCTTAGAACAGCGTTTAGCACATAGTAGGGGCTTAGTAAACACCATTTAAAAAAATAATAAAAGTGTTTCTGAACGTCCCACCCGCTCACGGCCTCGATGCAGGCCGGCCTCGTCCACCTCGGAGAAGGCCGAGCCGAGGAGCAAACGTTATTTCTATCGTTCGATGGTGTTTATTGAGCACTTCCTGCGGGCAGAGCACTGTACTAAGCGCTTGGGAGAGGACGATAGGACCATAAGCAGCCACATTCCCTGCCCAAAATGAGCTTGCAGTCCAGAAGGGGAGAGGGAGATGAATAGAAATAAATCATAAATGACAGAAAGGGACACAAGTGCCGTAGGGATGTCCGGCCCTTGAGCCTCAGAGAATCCACCGGTCAGTGGCAAGCAAAAAGGCGGGAAAAGAATCGCGTTGGGCTCCTTTAAGAACGGTCAAAAACACTTTTTAAAAAAATCCCCAAACTTGTAACAAAAACACAGCAATTTTCTGGGCCGCGGGCCCCTAAGCCAAGTTATTTTTGGTTCTCCAATGGAACCCAGGAGCGGTTTCACGGCTGTGGGACTGAAACCCGCTCGCTGGACGTGAAAGTGGTGATGGAAACGCGGACTGGGCCGCTCCGGATGTTGTATTGTCCTCTCCCAAACGCTTAGTACAGTGCTTTGCACACAGAAAGAGCTCAATACGTACAATTGAATGAATGGTGCGAGAGCCCCACCCCATCCTAACAACAAACAGCTTTCTTCTGAGAGCCTGGCAATGTGCTCACTCTCTCTTTCTTGCTCTCTTGCTCTTTCTTTCACTCTCTCTTTCCCTCTCTCATTCTCTATCTTTATCTCTCTTTTTCTCTCATTTTCTCTCTTTCATTCTCTCGTGCTCTCTCTGTTCCTCCCATCCTCTCTTTCTCCAGCACTTAGTACAGTGCCTGGCACCTAGTTAAATGCTTAACAAATACCATTATTATTATTTCTCTTCCATTTTCTTTCTCTCTCATTCTCTTTTTTCTCATTCTCTCTTTCTGAATCTCATTCTTTCATTCATTCAATCGTATTTATTGAACGCTTACTAATGCTCTCTCACTCTCTCATTATCTCTATCTCTCACTTTCATTCTCTCATTCTCTCATTCTCTCTTATTCTTTCTCATTCTTTCTCTTTTCCTCTCCTTCTCTCCTTCTCCAGCACTTAGTACAGTGCCTGGCACATAGTTCAGCGCTTAACAAATATCATTATTATTATTATTATTTCTCTCATTCACTCTCATTCACTCTTTCATTCTTTTTCTCTCATTCTCTTTTTTCTCATTTTCTCATTCTCTCACTTTCTCACTCATCTTTCTTTCTCATTTTCTCACTCTCATTCTTGTCTCTCATTCTCCCTTTTTTCTCATTCTCTCTCATCATTATTCTCTCTCTCATTCTGCTTAACAAATACCATTATTATTATTTCTCTTTCATTCCCTCTCTTTCTCATTCACTCTCTCCTCTCTTTTTTCTCATTCTTTATCTCATTCTCATTCTCACTCTTTTTCTCTCATTCTCTCTTTCTTCGGTACTTAGTACAGTGCCTGTCACATAGTTCAGCGCTTGACAAATACCATTATTATTATTTCTCTCTCATTCACTCTCATTCTCTTTCTCTCAGTCTCTTTCTCTCATTCTCAAGCTCTCATTTTCTTACTTTCTCACTCATTCTCTTTCTTTTTCTCTCTTTCTTGCTCATTCTCATTTTCTCTCATTCACTCTTTCATTCGTTTTCTCTCTCATTCTCTCTTTTTCTCATTCTCTCTTTCTCTTATTATTCTCATTCCCTCTCTCTCATTCTCTCTTTCTCTCTCATTCTCTCTTTCTTATTCTCTTTTTCTTTCTCATTCTCTTTTCTCTTTCATTCTTTCTCTCATTCTCTGTCTCCTCTCTTTCTCCTCTTTCTCTCTCTGTCTCTGTCTCTCTCTCTCACACACACACCATACACTTACAAATAGCCATTGTGAACAGGAAATGTGTCTGTTTATTCTCATATTGTCCTCTCCCAAGCTCCTAGTACAGTGCTCTGCACACAGTAAGCGCTCAATAAATACAACAGAATGAATGAATGAAATACCCAGGCCCACTGACACAAATCCAGACCCGTACACACCAGCGCATATCCTCAAATCTACAGGCCCACACCGAGACACAGTGAAACACACTCAAACGTCCAGACACACACACCCAGTTACCAAGCCATGTCTACATGTGCACAGACGCTCACGCACACGTGGACACAAATACGTGTGCGCAGATGTTCTCCCTGCCGCTTCACCGGGCTCCCCTGATGGTTCTGTCATCCCGAGCCCTTTCAGGGGACCTTCTTGGTGTATGTGGTATCCACCCCATGGCCTAGTGGGGAGATCCCGAGCCTTGGAGTCGGGAGGACTGGAAATTCTCATCCCGGCTCCGCCACTGTGTGACTTTGGCCAAGTCACTTCACTTCTCTGGGCCTCAGTGACCTCATCTGGAAAATGGGGATCGAGGCTGTGAGCCCCACGTGGGATGGGGACTGTGTCCACCTGATTTGACGGATTCCACCCCAGCATTTCGTACAGTGCCCGGCATAAAGTAAGTGCTTAATGCCACAATTATTATTATTATTACACCCTGCTGTACAGCCAGCATTATTATTATTATTATGATTACAGTGCTTTGCACATTCATTCAATCAATGAATCAATGACTCTTTCTCTCATTCTCATTCTCTCTCATTCACTTTCTCACTCATTCTTTCTTTTTCTCTTTCTCGCTCATTCTCTTTTTCTCTCTCATTCTCTCTTTTTTCTCATTCTCTTTCTCATCATTATTCTCTCTCATTCTCTCATTCTCTTTCTCTCATTCTCTCTTTCTCTTATCATCATTATTCTCTCTCATTCTCTCTCTCATTCTCTTTCTCTCATTCTCTACAAGATCATCAGGTCCCACATGAAGCTCGCAGTCCAAAACAGAGGAGAAGGGATTGAATCCCCGCTTTCCAGATGAGGCCCAGAGAAGCAAAGTGACTTGCCCTAGGT
Source organism: Tachyglossus aculeatus (assembly GCF_015852505.1). Classification (NCBI taxonomy): domain Eukaryota; kingdom Metazoa; phylum Chordata; class Mammalia; order Monotremata; family Tachyglossidae; genus Tachyglossus; species Tachyglossus aculeatus. The sequence continues at coordinate 25,482,089 of NC_052090.1, forward strand.
CACACAGCAGGCCAGCCATGGAACAAAGGTGAGAAACCAGGTCCCTCGACGTCCAGGCCTGGGGTCTTTCTACTGGGCCACCCTATTTAGAGAAGCAGCGTGGCTCAGTGGAAAGAGCCCGGGCTTGGGAGTCAGAGGTCATGGGTTCTAATCCCGGCTCCGCCACTTGTCAGCTGGGTGACCTTGGACAGGTCACTTCACTTCTCTGGGCCTCAGTGACCTCATCTGCCAAATGGGGATGAAGACTTGTAACCTCCCAAGCGCTTAGAACAGTGCTCGGCACATAGTAACCGCTTAATACATAATAATAAAAAATAATAACAGTATTTGTTAAGCGCTTACCATATGCAAAGCACTGTTCTAAGCGCTGAAAAAACCACCTTGCACCCCAGATGGGACACGAACCCATTCTTATTCTTATTATTCTAAATAATTCTTATTATTCTAAATACCCTTGATTAATTGAACTGAGGCCCAGAGAAGTGAAGTGATTTGTCCAAAGTCACCCAGCTGACAAAAGAAGCAGCGTGGCTCAGTGGAAAGAGCCCGGGCTTTGGAGTCAGAGGTCATGGGTTCAAATCCCGGCTTCTCCACTTGTCAACTGTGTGACTTTGGGCGAGTCACTTCACTTCTCTGGGCCTCAGTGACCTCAGTCTGTCAAATGGGGATGAAGACTGTTAGCCCCCCGTGAGACAACCTGATCACCTTGTATCCTCCCCAGTGCTTAGAACAGTGCTTGGCACATAGTTAAGCACTTAATAATCAATCAATCGTATTCATTGAGTGCTTACTGTGTGCAGAGCACTGTACTAAGCGCTTAAATACAGCACCCGGTATACCCAGGCAGTCTCCCATCCAAGTACTAACAAGGCCCGACCCCGTTTAGCTTCCGAGATCAGACGAGATCGGGCGCGTTCAGGGTGGTATGGCCGTAGACATAATAAATGCCATTATTATTATCATCATTATAATAATATGACGCCGCAGGTGGCGAACCCTGAACCCGCATCGGGTCCGGGAGCGTTAACCTGCCTTGTACATATTTATTACTCTATTTATTTATTTTCCTTGTACATATCTATTCTATTTATTTTATTTTGTTGGTATGTTTGGTTTTGTTCTCCATCTCCCCCTTTTAGACTGTGAGCCCACTGTTGGGTAGGGACTGTCTCTAGAAGTTGCCAACTTGGACTTCCCAAGCGCTTAGTCCAGTGCCCTGCACACAGTAAGCGCTCAATAAATACGATTGATTGATTGATTGATTCCCAAATGCACCGCGGGGGCGGCCAAGGTCCATGGGAAAGTTCGGACGTCCAACGAGGCGGGCCTGCCCTCTCCCAGAGAAAACATTATTCTAAGGTTGCCTCTTCTAGCATGAGTAATCGGAGAGTTGGCCTGGGCTTTGTAAAACGACAACGGAAAATACATTTCACGGACTCGTCCGTTCTGGAAAACGGCAGGCCCAGGAGATTTGGAAGTTGGGCCCGGGACCCGGACATCACCAGGAATGGGAATGCTCTTGAACTGCTCTTTCTTGGAACAGCGGTTCGCTGCCCAGATGGTTCCCTCCACCCCGGGCCCGGCTGGGTCAAAGTCAATCAATCAATCAATCAATCAATCGTATTTATTGAGCGCTTACTGTGTGCAGAGCACTGTACTTTGGAAGTACAAGTTGGCAACATATAGAGACAAAGTCACTTTGGTTCTACCTAGTAATAATAATGATAATTTTGGTATTTGTTAATCAATCAATCAATCAATCGTATTTATTGAGCACTTACTGTGTGCCCTTAGACGAACTTCATTTTGATCCCCTGTTTTTAACCTTCTTGATTGATGTATTTTTCCTTCTGACATTTTGCGTTGCCCGTGTGTGGCATCGTGCTATGTGTGTGCAAAGTCTGGGCAAACCCTCACTTTCATCTACGGGAGTGAAAGCAATCCCCAAAGTGATTTAGAAATAGTTGGAAATTTGCCTGCATAAAGATACCTTGAAGGCAGATTGCTAGACCGTGAGCCCGTCGTTGGGTAGGGACCGTCTCTGTATGTTGCCGATTTGTACTTCCCAAGCGCTTAGTCCAGTGCTCTGCACACAGTAAGCGCTCAATAAATACGATTGAATGAATGAATGAATGCAGAGCACTGGACTAAGCGCTTGGGAAGTCCAAGTTGGCAACATATAGAGACGGTCCCTACCCAACAGTGGGCTCACAGTCTAAAAAAGGGAGACGGAGAACAAAACCAAACATATTAACAAAATAAAAGTTAAGCACTTACTATGTGCCAAGCACTGTTCTAAGCACTGGGGGGGATACAAGGTCATCAGGTTGTCCCACGTGGGGCTCACGGTCTTAATCCCCATTTTACAGATGAGGGATCTGAGGCCCAGAGAATAATAATAATAATTGTGGTATTTGTTAAGCGCTTACTATGTGGGAAGCGCTGCTCTAAGCGCTGGGGAAAATACAATCAATCAATCAATCGTATTTATTGAGCACTTACTGTGTGCAGAGCACTGGACTAAGCGCTTGGGAAGTACAAGCTGGCAACATAGAGAGACGGTCCCTACCCGACAGTGGGCTCACAGTCTAGAAACAGGTAATCAGGTGATCAGGTTGTCCCACGTGGGGCTCCCCCATTTTCCAGATGAGGTGACTGAGGCGCAGAGAAGTGCCCAAAGTCACACAGCTGACAATAATAACAATAATAATAATAACAATAATAATGGCATTTGTCAGCGCTTACTACTAATAATAATGATGGCATTTATTAAGCACTTACTATGTGCCAAGCACTGTTCTAAGTGCTGGGGAGGTTACAAGGTGATCAGGTTGTCCCACGGGGGGCTCACAGTCTTAATCCCCACTTTCCAGAAGAGGTAAGTGAGGCACAGAGAAGTGCCCAAAGACACAGCTGACAATAATAATAATAATAATAATATTAATGATGGCATTTGTTAAGCACTTACTATGTGCAAAGCACCGTTCTAAGCGCTGGGGAGGTTACAAGGTGATCAGGTTGTCCCACGGGGGGCTCACAGTCTTAATCCCCATTTTACAGATGAGGGAACTGAGGCCCAGAGAAGTGAAGTGACTTGCCCAAAGTCACCTAGCTGACAAGTGGCGGGGCTGGGATTTGAACCCACGACCTCTGACTCCCAAGCCCGGGCTCTTTCCATATAATAATAATGATGGCATTTGTTAAGCGCTTCTACTATGTGCAAAGCACTGTTCTAAGCACTGGGGAGGATACAAGGTGATCAGGTTGTCCCACGCGGGGCTCACAGTCTTAGTCCCCATTTTCCAGATGAGGGAACTGAGGCCCAGAGAAGTGAAGTGACTTGCCCAAGGTCACCCAGCTGACGATTGGCAGAGCCGGGATTAGAACCCATGACCTCTGACTCCCAAGCCTGGGCTCTTTTCATAAGTATCATCCTCATAAATAAAGTAAACAAACATGTCATTCTTAACCACTTCTCTTGACTATTTATGCAAGAGACAAAATAATTACTTTGTGCCTCAGTTACCTCATCTGTAAAATGGGAATTAAAGACTGCGAGCCCCCCGTGGGACAACCTGATCACCTTGTTACCTCCCCAGCGCTTAGAACAGTGCTTTGCACATAGTAAGCGCTTAACAAATGCCATCATTATTATGATTATTATTATTATATGGCATGCTGCCCTACGTGGGACAGGGGCTGAGTCCAACCCGATTACCTCGGATCTACCGCGGCGCTCAGACCAGTGCCTGGCGCATAGTAAGCGCACAGCGTGACTCAGTGGAAAGAGCATGAGCTTGGGAGTCAGGGGTCATGGGTTCAAATCTTGGCTCTGCCACTTGTCAGCTGCTTGACTTTGGGCAAGTCACCTCACTTCTCTGTGCCTCAGTTCCCTCATCTGGAAAATGGGAACTAAGTTGTGAGTCCCACGTGGGACAACCTGATCACCTTGTATCCTTCCCAGCGCTTAGAACAGTGCTTTGCATTCATTCACTCAATCATATTTATTGAGCGCTTACTGTGTGCAGAGCACTGTACTAAGCGCTTGGGAAGTCCGAGTTGGCAACATATAGAGACGGTCCCTACTCAACAGTGGGCTCACAGTCTAGAAATAGTAAGCACTTAACAAATCAATCAATCAATCAATCAATCGTATTTATTGAGCGCTTACTGTGTGCGGAGCACTGTACTAAGCGCTTGGGAAGTCCAAGTTGGCAACATACAGAGACGGTCCCTACCCAACAGTGGGCTCATAGTCTAGATGCCATCATTATTATTCCTTCTAAGACTGTGAGCCCGTTGTCGGGTAGGGGCCGTCTCTGTATGTTGCCGACTTGTGCTTCCCAAGCGCTTAGTCCAGTGCTCTTCACACAGTAAGCGCTCAATAAGTACGATTGAATGAATGAATGAATGAATACCACAATTCTGATTATTATTATTAGGTCAGGGGACCCTTCATTCATTCATTCATTCATTCAATCGTATTTATCGAGCGCTTACTGTGTGCAGAGCACTGTACTAAGTGCTTGGGAAGTCCAAGTCGGCAACATATAGAGAAGGTCCCTACCCAACTTTGGGCTCACAGTCTAGAAATAGTAAGTGCTTAACAAATCAATCAATCAATCAATCAATCAATCAATCAATTGTATTTATTGAGCGCTTACTGTGTTCAGAGCACCGTACTAAGCGCTTGGGAAGTCCAAGTTGGCAACATACAGAGACGGTCCCTACCCAACAGTGGGCTCATAGTCTAGATGCCATCATTATTATTCCTTCTAAGACTGTGAGCCCGTTGTCGGGTAGGGGCCGTCTCTGTATGTTGCCGACTTGTGCTTCCCAAGCGCTTAGTCCAGTGCTCTTCACACAGTAAGCGCTCAATAAATACGACTGAATGAGTGAATGAATGAATACCACAATTCTGATTATTATTATTAGGTCAGGCGACCCTTCCTTCCTTCCTTCCTTCCTTCCTTCCTTCCTTCCTTCCTTCATTCATTCAATCGTATTTATTGAGCGCTTCCTGTGTGCAGAGCACTGTACTAAACGCTTGGGAAGTCCAAGTTGGCAACATCTAGAGACGGTCCCTACCCGAGAGTGGGCTCACAGTCTAGGAAAGACTGTTGTCTTCAGGCCAACTGGGCGGCCTTCTCGGCCAGAGAGGGAAGACGGGGAGTTTCCCAAATCTCCGGCCGGGCCCGGGTGACGGACTCAGCCGAAAATCCAACTTCCCTCCGGGCATCATCAATCGTATTTATTGAGCGCTTACTATGTGCAGAGCACTGTACTAAGCGCTTGCTTAGTACAAGGGTCCCGGGCAGCGAGGCCAACGTCCACTCCAACCTCTCCGCCGGACAGACAGAGCGGGGAGACTCCCACTGTGTGCGTGACGCTGGACTCGGCGCCCGGGAGGGGCGGCCCTCAAGTAGCTTCCAATCTACTCTGTGCAGAGTGCCGGACTGAACATTTAGGAGAAGGCAACAGGGATAGTACCTTCAAGGAGCTTAAAGCCTACAGAGCACTGAGCTGAAATCAATCAATCAATCAATCAATCGTATTTATTGAGCGCTTACTGGGTGCAGAGCACTGTACTAAGCGCTTGGGAAGTCCAAGTTGGCAACATCTAGAGACAGTCCCTACCCAACAGTGGGCTCACAGTCTAGAAGGAAGCGCAGGAGAGCTCAGTACAGTCCTTGGACGAAATCCCTGCCCTGAGGGAGCTTAAAGTCCTCTTTAATGCTGGGCAGGGATTGTCTCTACCTGTTGCCGAATTGTACTTTTCAAGCGCTTAGTATGATGGCATTTATTAAGCGCTTACTATGTGCAAAGCACTGTTCTAAGCGCTGGGGAGGTTACAAGGTAATGAGGTTGTCCCACGGGGGGCTCACAGTTTTAACCCCCATTTTACAGATGAGGGAACTGAGGCCCAGAGAAGTGAAGTGACTTGCCCAAAGTCACACAGCTGACAAGTGGCGGAGCTGGGATTCGAACCCTTGACCTCTGACTCCAAAGCCCGTGCCCTTTCCACGGAGCCACGCTGCTTCTCTATTATTATTATTCTTAGTAATAATAATAATAATGATGATGGCATTTGTTAAGCACTTACTATGTGCAAAGCACCGTTCTAAGCGCTGGGGAGGACACAAGATGATCAGATAGTCCCAAGTGGAGCTCACAGTCTTCATCCCCATTTGACAGATGAGGGAACTGAGGCACAGAGAAGTCAAGTGACTCGCCCGAAGTCACCCAGCTGACAATTGGCGGAGCTGGGATTTGAACCCATGACTTCTGACTCCCAAGCCCGGGCTCTTTCCTTTGAGCCACACTGTTTCCCTAGAAGCAGGAAGGAAGGAAGGAAGGTCATTCCCGGAGTGCTTAGTACAGTGCTCTGCACACAGTAAGCACTTAATGAATACGATTGAGCGAATGATTGAATCAATCTAAGAATAATAATAATAATAATAATTGTGGAATTTGTCCAGTGCTTACGAGGTGTCGAGCGCCGTACTAAGTGCTGGGTTAGACACAAGACAATCGGGTCAGATACATGCCCTCTCCCTCAAAATCGATCTGCGGTATTTACTGAGCGCTTAGTTCATTCATTCATTCAATCGTATGTATCGAGCGCTTACTGTGTGCAGAGCACTGTACTAAGCGCTTGGGAAGTCCAAGTCGGCAACATTTAGAGACGATCCCTACCCAACAGCGGGCTCACAGGCTAGAAGGGGCAGACAGAGAACAAAACAAATTAACAAAATAAAATAAATAGAATAAACATGTACAAGTAAAATAGAGTAATAAATATGTACAAACATATATATATGTATTCATTCATTCATTCAATCGTATTTATTGAGCACTTACTGTGTGCAGAGCACTGTACTAAGCGCTTGGGAAGTCCAAGTTGGCAACATCTAGAGATGATCCCTACCCGACAGCAGGCTCACAGTCTAGAAGGGGGAGACAGACAACAAAACACAACATATTAACAAAATAAAATAGAATAAATATGTACAAGTAAAATAGAGTAATAAATATGTGCAAACATATATATATCTATATTCATTCATTCATTCATTCAATCGTATTTATTGAGCGCTTACTGTATGCAGAGCACTGGACTAAGCGCTTGGGAAGTCCAAGTTGGCAACATCTAGCGACGGTCCCTACCCCACAGCGGGCTCACAGTCTAGAAGGGGCAGACAGAGAACAAAACAAAACATATTAACAAAATAAAATAAATAGAATAAATATGTACAAGTAAAATTGAGTAATAAATATGCACGAACATATATATATATATATATATATTCATTCATTCATTCATTCAATTGTATTTGTTGAGCTCTTACTGTGTGCAGAGCACTGGACTAAGTGCTTGGGAAGTCCAAGTTGTTGGCAACATCTGGAGACGGTCCCTACCCAACAGCAGGCTCACAGTCTAGAAGGGGCAGACAGAGAACAAAACAAAACATATTAACAAAATAAAATAAATAGAATAAATATGTACAAGTAAAATAGAGTAATAAATATGTACAAACATATATATATATTCATTCATTCATTCATTCAATCGTATTTATTGAGCGCTTACTGTGTGCAGGGCACTGGACTAAGCGCTTGGGAAGTCCAAGTTGGCAACATCTAGAGACGGTCCCTGCCCAACAGTGGGCTCACAGTCTAGAAGGGGGAGACAGAGAACAAAACAAAACATATTCACAAAATAAAATGAATAGAGTAAAGATGTACAAATAAAATAAATAAATAGAGTAATAAATAAATAGAGTAATAAAGTGCAGAGCACTGTACTAAGCGCTTGGGAGAGGGCAGTACAACGGAATTGGTAGACCCGTTTCCTGCTCATTCATTCATTCATTCAATCATATTTATCGAGCGCTTACTGTGTGCAGAGCACTGTACTAAGCGCTTGGGGAGTACAAGTTGGCAACATATAGAGCCCACTGTTGGGTAGGGACCATCTCTATATGTTGCCAACTTGGACTTCCCAAGCGCTTAGTACAGTGCTCTGCACACAGTAAGCGCTCAATAAATACATTTGAATGAATGAATATAGAGACGGGTTTCCAGTCTAGAGGTGGAGACAGACCTGAATTAATTGATCGGTGGTATTTATTGAGCGCTTATTGTGTGTAGAGCACTGCACTAAACGCCTGGGAGAGTATACTACCTCAGAGTTGGTAGACACGTTTCCTGCCAAGCTCACAGTTTAGAGGCAGGGAGAGAAATGCTGATAAAAATAAATAAATTAGGGTTTTTAGGGGTATGGGGGGCTGAGGGTGCGGGGAAGCAGCATGGCTCAGTGGAAAGAGCCCGGGCTTGGGAGTCGGAGGTCATGGGTTCTAATCCCGCTCCGCCACTTGTCAGCTGTGGGATTTCGGGCCAGTCACTTCACTTCTCCGGGCCTCAGTGACCTCATCTGTAAAATGGGGATGAAGACCGGGAGCCTCACGTGGGGCAAACTGATGACCCTGTATCTCCTCCAGCGCTTAGAACGGTGCTTTTAGACTGTGAGCCCAATGTTGGGTAGGGACTGTCTCTCTATGTTGCCAATTTGTACTTCCCAAGCGCTTAGTACAGTGCTCTGCACACAGTAAGCGCTCAATAAATATGATTGCTTGGCACTTAATAAGTGCTTAACGGTTACCAGAATTATTAATATCAAGAGGCAAGCGTAAGTCTCTCAGTGGCTGAAATTCCCAAAGCGCAACGACCCATTCGTCTCTCACCAGAGAAGCGGCGTGGCTCAGTGGAAAGAGCCCGGGCTTTGGAGTCGGAGGTCATGGGTTCAAATCTCGGCTCCGCCAATGGGCAAGTCACTTCACTTCTCTGGGCCTCAGTGACCTCATCTGCAAAATGGGGATGAAGACTGTGAGCCCCCCGTGGGACAACCTGATCACCTTGTATCTTCCCCAGCGCTTAGAACAGTGCTTGGCACATAGTAAGCGCTTAATAAATGCCATCATTATTATTATCTCTGCCCAAACGCAGGTGTCACTCAATCTAGTCCACCCCAATCGATGGTACTTGCTAATGATAATAATGACAATCATGGCGTTTGTTAAGCGCTTACTATGTGACAAGCGCTGGGGTGGATACAAGCTAGTCGGGTTTTCAATCAATCAATCGTATTTATTGAGCACTTACTGTGTGTAGAGCACTGGACTAAGCGCTTGGGAAGTACAAGTTGGCAACATATAGAGACAATTTTTATTTATTTCTTTATTTTATTTTGTTAGTATGCTTGGTTTTGTTCTTTGTCTGCCCCTTTTAGACTGTGAGCCCACTGTTGGGTAGGGACTGTCTGTATATGTTGCCAATTTGTACTTCCCAAGCGCTTAGTGCAGTGCTCTGCACATAGTAAGTGCTCAATAAATATGATTGATGATGGTGATCCCTACCCAACAGTGGGCTCACAGTCCCGCGTGGGGCTCACGGCCTTCATCCCCATTTTCCAGACGAGGGAACTGAGGCCCGGAGAAGGGAAATGACTGGCTCAAGGTCTCCCAGCAGACCAGCGGCGAGGCCGGGATTATAGGCCGCGACCTTCTGACTCCTGGGCCTGGGCTCTAACCACTAGGCCTACTCCGCATCTCCGGGAGAGGAGCAGGGAAATATCTTTCCGATGGCGGGGTCGGTCATCGTCATCATCAATCGTATTTATTGAGCGCTTACTGTGTGCAGAGCACTGGACTAAGCGCTTGGGAAGTCCAAGTTGGCAACATCTAGAGACGGTCCCTACCCGACAGTGGGCTCCCAGTCTAAAAGGGGGAGAAAGAGAACAAAACCAAACATACTAACAAAATAAAATCAATAGAATAGATATGGACAAGTAAAATAAATAAATACATAAATAAATAGAGTAATAAATATGTACAAACATATATACATCTATACAGTCGGCAACGGAGCCGGGCTCCCCCGGCCTCCCTCTCCCTCGCAGCTGGCCGGGGGTCAGCGCGTTGGCCGGACGAGGCCGAGGGCCGCCGTCCAACCCAAATATTATCTTTGTTCTCGGTCGTAGACGATTCCCTCATTTATCGGCGTTCCCAGGCCGACGGGCCTCGGGGGGGGGCTGGGGACCCTCTCCTCTCCTGCCCCCGCCTCTCTCGGGATGCCCTGAAGGGAACAACTTTCCAACTTGTACTTCCCAAGCGCTTAGTACGGTGCTCTGCACACAGTAAGCGCTCAATAAATACGATTGCTTGATTGATTGATTCAAACAAATGTATTTATTGAGCCCTTATCCACAACTTGCACTTCCCAAGCGCTTAGTACGGTGCTCTGCACGCAGTAAGCGCTCAATAAATACGATTGATTGATTGAACAGGTCCGCCAGCTCTGTCCTAGTGTCCTTCATTCATTCACTCAAATGTATTTATTGAGCCCTTATCCACAATTTGCACTTCCCAAGTGCTTAGTACGGTGCTCTGCACACAGTAAGCGCTCAATAAATACGATTGATTGATTGATTGATTCAAACAAATGTATTTATTGAGCCCTTATCCACAACTTGTACTTCCCAAGCGCTTAGTATGGTGCTCTGCACACAGTAAGCGCTCAATAAATATGATTGATTGGTTGATTGATTGAACAGGTCTGCCAGCTCTGTCCTAGTGTCCTTCATTCATTCACTCAAATGTATTTATTGAGCCCTTATCCACAATTTGCACTTCCCAAGCGCTTAGTACGGTGCTCTGCACACAGTAAGCGCTCAATACATACAATTGATTGATTGAACAGGTCTGCCAGCTCTGTCCTAGTGTCCTTCATTCATTCACTCAAATGTATTTATTGAGCCCTTATCCACAACTTGTACTTCCCAAGCGCTTAGTACGGTGCTCTGCACACAGTAAGCGCTCAATAAATACAATTGATTGGCTGAACAGGTCTGCCAGCTCTGTCCTAGTGTCCTTCATTCATTCACTCAAATGTATTTATTGAGCCCTTATCCACAAGTTGTACTTCCCAAGCGCTTAGTACAGTGCTCTGCACACAGTAAGTGCTCAATAAATACGATTGAATAAATACGATTGAATGACTATAATAATAACGATGGCATTTCTTAAGCACTTACTATGTGCGAAGCACTGTTCTAAGCACTGGGGGGGATACAAGGCGATCAGGTTGTCCCACGTGGGGCTCACGGTCTTCATCCCCATTTTCCAGATGGGGGAACTGAGGCCCAGAGAAGTGAAGTGACTTGCCCAAGGTCACACAGCGGACAAGTGGCAGAGCCGGGATTAGAACCCATGACCTCTGACACCCAAGCCCAGGCTGTTGCCACTGAGTCACGCTGCTTCAATATATATATATATATATATTGATGATGATCATCATATATGTATGATGATGATGGCATTTATTAAGTGCTTACTATGTGCAAAGCACTGTTCTAAGCTCTGGGGAGGTTACAAGGTGATCAGGTTGTCCCACGGGGGGCTCACAGTCTTAATCCCCATTTTACAGATGAGGGAACTGAGGCCCAGAGAATTTGAGTGACTTGCCCAAAGTCACACAGCTGACAATTGGCGGAGCCGGGATTTGAACCCACGACCTCTGACTCCAAAGCCCGAGCTCCTTCCACTGAGCCACGCTGCTTCTCAAAGACTATATATATTCATTAATTCAATCGTATTTATTGAGCGCTTACTGTGTGCGGAGCACTGGACTAAGCGCTTGGGAAGTCCAAGTTGGTAACATATAGAGGCGGTCCCTACCCAACAATGGACTCACAGTCTATCTCTATCTCTATCTCTATCTCTATCTATCTATCTATCTATCTATCTATCTATCTATATCTATCTATCTATCTATCTATCTATCTATCTATCTATCTATCTATCTATCTATCTATCTATAGCTACCTATCATCTATCTAATCTATCTATCTATCTATCTATCTATCATCTATCTATCTCTAATATCTATCCATCTATCCATCTATCCATCTATCTATCTATCTATATCTATCTATCTATCTATCTATCTATCTATCTATCTATCTATCTATCTATCTATCTATCTATCTATCTATCTAATCTATCTATCATCTATCTATCTATCTATCTATCTATCTATCTACCTACCTATCTATCCATCTATCTATCTATCTATCTATCTATCTATCTATCTATCTATCTATCTAATCTATCTATCTATCATCTATCATCTATCTATCTATCACCTATCTAATCTATCTATCTATCATCTATCTATGAAGCAGCGTGGCTCAGTGGAAAAGAGCCCGGGCTTTGGAGTCAGAGGTCATGGGTTCGAATTCCGGCTCCGCCACATGTCTGCTGTGTGACCTTGGGCAAGTCACGTAACTTCTCTGAGCCTCAGTTACCTCATCTGTAAAATGGGGATTAAGACTGTGAGCCCCACGTGGGACAACCTGATCACCTTGTATCCCCCCAAGCGCTTAGAACAGTGCTCTGCACATAGTAAGCGCTTAACAAATGCCATTATTATCTATCTATCTATCTATCATCTATCTATCTATCTATCTATCTATCATCTATCTATCTATCTCTATCTATCATCTATCTATCTATCATCTAGTTAGATGTGTAGGTATAGATATATACATATATATGTATATATATGTATGTATAGATATATATACATATATGTGTGTGTATGTATGTATATATATGTATATGTGTATATACGCACCCCCCCCCCCCCCACACACACACACATATAAACATACAAGCAAGCACTGGGCTAGATCCAGGCTGATCAGATTGGGCACAGTCCCCATTCCACTGTACTAACCGCTGTACTAAGTGCTGGGGTAGATACCAGACAATTAGGATGGACACAATCCGTATCCCACACGGCCCTCCCAGTCTAAGAGGGAGGGAGAAAGAGTAAAATGGAGAACAAGAGCGTGAGCCCCATGTGGGATATGGATTGTGTCCATCCTGATTATCTCGAATCTACCCCAGCGCTTAGTACAGTGCCTGGCGCATAGTACAGAGTCCTACAATGACTCTCCCCCGCTTCAAAGCCTTCCCTGACTGTGCCTTCCTTTCCTCTTCTCCCGCTCCCTTCTGCGTCGCCCCGACTCGCTCCCTTTCTTCATCTCCCCTCCCAGCCCCAACGCCGCTTTCATTCAATCGTATTTATTGAGCGCTTACTGTGTGCAGAGCACTGTACTAAGCGCTTGGGAAGCCCAGGTTGGCAACATCTAGAGACGGTCCCTACCCAACAGCGGGCTCACAGTCTAGAAGGGGGAGACGGATGACAAAACAAAACATGTTATTAAAGCCACTTATGTCCATATTTGTCATTTATTGATTTCTGTCGTCTATCTCCCTGCTTCTAGATTGTCAGCTCGTTGTGGGCCGGGGATATGTCCGTTATAATTGTTATTTTGTCCTCCCCCAAGCGCTTAGTACAGTGCCCTGCCCACAGTAAGCGCTCAATAAATATGATTGACTGGCTAAAATGGAGATCAAGACTGTAAACCCTGGGTGGACGGGGATGCTCTGCCCACAGTAAGCGCTCAATAAATGTGATTGATTGATTAATTGACGCTGTCCGTACTGATTATCTTGTATTCATTCATTCAATCGTATTTATTGAGCGCTTACTGTGTGCAGAGCACTGGACTAAGCGCTTGGCAAGTACAAATTGATCTACACCAGTGCTTCTTCATTTGTGTGCAGAACACTGTACTAAGCGCTTGGGAAGTACAAGTTGATCCACCCCAGCGCTTCTTCATTTAATCATATTTATAATAATAATAATAATAATAATAATAATAATAATAATAATAATAATAATAATGATAATAATGGCATTTGTTAAGAATTTACTATGTGCAAAGAACTGTTCTAAATCCTGGGGGGGATACAAGGTGATCAGGTTGTCCCCCGTGGGGCTCACAGTCTTCATCCCCATTTTACAGATGAGGGAACTGAGGCTCAGAGAAGCGAAGTGACTTGCCCAAGGTCACACAGCAGACATGTGGCAGAGCCGGGATTAGAACCCGTGACCTCTGACTCCCAAGCCCGGGCTCTTTCCACTGAGCCACGCTATTTATTGAGCGCTTACTGTGTGCAGAGCACTGGGCTAAGCACTTGGGAAAGTGCAAGTGGCTCAGTGGAAAGAGCCCGGGCTTGGAAATCAGAGGACGGGGGTTCCATTCCTGGCTCCGCCACTTGTCTGCTGTGTGACCTGGGGCAAGTCGCTTCACTTCTCTGGGCCTCAGTTCCCTCATCTGGAAAATGAGGATTAATCAATCAATCAATCAATCGTATTTATTGAGCGCTTACTGTGTGCAGAGCACTGGACTAAGCGCTTGGGAAGTCCAAGTTGGCAACATATAGAGACAGTCCCTACCCAACAGTGGGCTCGATTAAGACTATGAGCCCCTCGTGGGACAACCTGATTACCTCATATCTCCCCCAGTGCTTAGAACAGTGCTCGGCACATAGTAAGCGCTTAATCCATCCATCAATCAATCGTATTTATTGAGCGCTTACTGTGTGCAGAGCACTGTACTAAGCGCTTGGGAAGTCCAAGTTGGCAACATATAGAGACGGTCCCTACCCAACAGTGGGCTCACAGTCTAGAAGGATAATAATGGTATTTGTTAAGCGCTTACTATGTGCAAAGCACTGTTCTAAGCGCTGGGAGGGGATACAAGGTGATGAGGTTGTCCCATGTCGGGCTCACAGTCTTCATCCCCATTTTTCAGATGAGGTAACTGAGGCTCAGAGAAGTGAAATGACTTGCCCAAGATCACACAGCAGACGTGGCGGAGCCGGGATTCGAACCCATGACCTCTGACTCCAAAGCCCGGGCTCTTTCCACTGAGCCACGCTGCTTCTCTAACAAATACCATAATCAGGACGATTATTATTCTTACAGTATAACAATACAACAGAGAAGCAGCGTGGCTTCGTGGCAAGATGGGTAGGGACCGTCTCTAGATGTTGCCAACTTGTACTTCCCAAGCGCTTAGTACAGTGCTCTGCACACAGTAAGCGCTCAATAAATACGATTGAATGAATGAATGAAAGAGCCCGGGTTTGGGAGTCAGAGGCCGTGGGTTCTAATCCCAGCTCCGCCGCTTGTCAGCTGGGTGACCTGGGGCAAGCCACTTCACTTCTCCGGGCCTCAGTGACCTCATCTGGAAGATGGGGATGAAGACTGGGAGCCCCAAGTGGGACAACGTGATTATCTTGTATTCGTTCATTCATTCAATCGTATTTATTGAGCGCTTACTGTGTGCAGAGCACTGTACTAAGCGCTTGGGAAGTCCAAGTTGGCAACATATAGAGACGGCCCCTACCCAATAGAGGGCTCACAGTCTAGAATCTGTGTATATCTGTGCATCTGTATCTGCCCCAGCGCTTAGAACAGTGCTTGGCACGTAGTAAGCGCTTAATAACTACCACCACCATTATTATTATTATTATTTATAATAATAAATAATATTACTGTAGACTGTGAGCCCACTGTTGGGTAGGGACTGTCTCTATATGTTGCCAACTTGGACTTCCCAAGCGCTTAGTCCAGTGCTCTGCACACAGTAAGCGCTCAATAAATATGATTGATTGATTGATAGGGACCGTCTCTATATGTTACCAACTTGGACTTCCCAAGCGCATAGTACAGTGCTCTGCACACAGTAAGCGCTCAATAAATACGATTGAATGAATATATGTATATATAGTTGTACATATTTATTACTCTATTTATTTTACTTGTTATATTTATTCTATTTATTTGGTTAATATGTTTTGTCTTGTCGTCTGTCTCCCCCTTCTAGACTGTGAGCCCGTTGTTGGGTAGGGCCCGTCTCCGGATGTTGCCGACTTGGACTTCCCAACCGCTTAGTCCAGTGCTCTGCACCCAGTAAGCGCTCAATAAATACGACTGATTGATTGATCGATAAACAGACCCATTCCCTGCCCACAACGAGCTTACAGTCTAACGGAAGGGGTAGTACAGTGCGGTGCTTAGTTCAGTGCCTGGAACTGTTGCCAACTTGTACTTCCCAAGCGCTTAGTCCAGTGCTCTGCACCCAGTAAGTGCTCAATAAATACGATTGATTGATTGATTGGAACATAGTAAGCGCTTAGTCCAGTGCTCTGCACCCAGTAAGCGCTCAACAAATACGATTGATTGATTGATTGGAACATAGTAAGCGCTTAGTCCAGTGCTCTGCACCCAGTAAGCACTCAATAAATACGATTGATTGATTGATTGGAACATAGTAAGCGCTTAGTACAGTGCTCTGCACCCAATAAGCGCTCAATAAATACGATTGATTGATTGATTGGAACGTAGTAAGCGCTCTACGACGATCCTAAAGAAGGAAAGAGAGCGAGGATTCCTCCTCTCCAGTTGGGAGACCTCAAGAGTGACCCCAATCCACCCCGAGAGCGTCTCCCCCAGCCTCCTCCTCCGGCCGTTCGCCGTGGGAGCTGTGGGTTCCCGGAAAACGCCAGGAGAAAGGGAAATGTGGGAAGAGGCTCGCATCCGGATCCAATCTGTGGGAAGCTTCCCGGGTGGCCTGGTCCCCACAGCGGCCGGCTAGCCAAGGATCCGCGGGCAAGGGTTATCCGGGGCCAGCCGACGGGGAATAGCGAGGGACTGCCAGTCGGGAGACGCGAGTTCGAGTCCCGCTCCGCCCCCGCCCCTCTGGGTGACCTTGGAGGGCTCGCTCGGCCTCCCTAGGCCTCAGTTTCCTCCTTTACAAAATGGAGAGACGCTCCCTGCCCTCCATCCCTCTTAGAGTGGGTGGACTGGGAACTACGGCCAACATAATAATAATAATGATAATAATGGCATTTGTTAAGCGCTTACTATGTGCACAGCACTGTTCTAAGCGCTGGGGGGATACAAGGTGATCAAGTTGTCCCACGGGGGGCTCAATCAATCAATCGCATTTATTGAGCGCTTACTATGTGCAGAGCACTGTACTAAGTACTAAGTACTAAGGCTCACAGTCTTAACGTACTTTCCAAGCGCTTAGTACCGTGCTCTGCACACAAGTAAGCGCTCAATCAATCAATCAATCAATCAATCAATCGTATTTATTGAGCGCTTATTGTGTGCAGAGCACCGTACTAAGCGCTTGGGAAGTCCAAGTTGGCAACATATAGAGACGGTCCCTACCCAACAATCAATCAATCAATCGTATTTATTGAGCGCTTACTGTGTGCAGAGCACTGTACTAAGCGCTTGGGAAGTCCAAGTCGGCAACATAGAGAGACGGTCCCTACCTGACAACGGGCTCACAGTCTAGAAGGGGGAGACGGAAAACACAACGAAATATGGAGACAGGTGTCAAAATCGACAGAAGAAATCTGATAAGAGCTTACTATGTGTCATTCATTCAATCGTATTTATTGAGCGCTTACTGTGTGCAGAGCACTGGACTAAGCGCTTGGGAAGTACAAGTCGATGACATCTAGAGATAGTCCCTCCCCAACAGCGGGCTCACAGTCTAGAAGGGGGAGACGGACAACACAACGAAACATGGAGATGGGTGTCAAAATCGACAGAACAAATCTGATAAGAGCTTACTATGTGTCATTCATTCAATCGTATTTATTGAGCGCTTACTGTGTGCAGAGCACTGTACTAAGCGCTTGGGAAGTACAAGTCGACAACATCTAAAGATGGTCCCTACTCAACAACGGGCTCACAGTCTAGAAGGAGGAGGCAGACAACACAACGAAACATGGAGACGGGTGTCAAAATCGTCAGAACAAATCTGATAAGAGCTTACTATGTGTCTTTCATTCAATCGTATTTATTGAGCGCTTACTGTGTGCAGAGCACTGTATTAAGCGCTTGGGAAGTACAAGTCGACAACATCTAGAGACGGTCCCTACCCAACAACGGGCTCACAGTCTAGAAGCGGGAGACAGAGAACAAAACCAAACATGGAGACAGGTGTCAAAATCGTCAGAACAAATCTGATAAGAGCTTACTATGTGTCATTCATTCAATCGTATTTATTGAGCGCTTACTGTGTGCAGAGCACTGTACTAAGCGCTTAGGAAATACAAGTCGACAACATCTAGAGACGGTTCCTACCCAACAACGGGCTCGCAGTCTGGAAAGGGGGAGACAGACAACAAAACAAAACATGGAGACAGGTGTCAAAATCGTCAGAACAAATCTGATAAGAGCTTACTATGTCTTTCATTCAACTGTATTTATTGAGCGCTTACTGTGTGCAGAGCACTGTACTAAGCGCTTGGGAAGTACAAGTTGGCAGACGCTGTACTAAACACTGGGGTGGGTAATCAGTATGGACACAGTCCCCGTCCCACATGGGGCTCACACTCTTAATCCCCATTTTCCAGATGAGGGAACTGAGGCCCAGAGCAGTGAAGTGACTTGCCCAAGGTCACACAGCAGACAAGTGGCAGAGCCAGGATTAGAACTGGGGTCTTCCCAACTCCCAGGCCTGGGCTCTTCCCATTCATTAGGGAAGCAGCGTGGCTTAGTGGCAAGAGCCCGGGCTTGAGGGTCAGAGGACCTGGGTTCTAATCCCGCCTCCGCCACTTGTCCGCTGTGTGACCTTAGGCAAGCTGCTTACCTTCTCTGGGCCTCAGTTCCCTCGTCTGTAAAATGGGGATTAAAACTGTGAGCCCCACGTGGGACAACCTGATCGCCTTGTATCTACCCCATCGCTTAGAACAGGGCTCGGCACATAGTAAGCGCTTAACAAATACCATAATAATAATAATTCATTCATTCATTCATTCAATCGTATTTATTGAGCACTTCCTGTGTG
Organism: Tachyglossus aculeatus; assembly: GCF_015852505.1. Taxonomy (NCBI): domain Eukaryota; kingdom Metazoa; phylum Chordata; class Mammalia; order Monotremata; family Tachyglossidae; genus Tachyglossus; species Tachyglossus aculeatus. Next base: position 25,500,876 of record NC_052090.1, read on the forward strand.
CAGAGCACTGTACTAAGCGCTTGGGAAATACAAGTTGGCAACATATAGAGACGGTCCCTGCTCAACAACGGGCTCACAGTCTAGGAGGGGGAGACAGACTAGACTACACTGATTCTGGGTCCTCTGATTCCTCATTCTTTTATGACTGATTCCCTCCATTTTTTCAGGGTATTAGTTAAGCGCTTACTACGTGCCAAGCACTGGACTAAATGCTGGGTCCTTCTTTTATGACTGATTGCCTCCCTTTTTTAGGGTATTAGTTAAGCGCTCACTACGTGCCAAGCACTGGACCAAACGCTGGGTCCTTCTTTAATGACTGATTCCCTCCATTTTTTAGGGTATTAGTTAAGCGCTTACTACGTGCCAAGCACTGGACTAAACGCTGGGTCCTTCCTTTATGACTGATTCCCTCCATTTTTTAGGGTATTAGTTAAGCGCTTACTACGTGCCAAGCACTGGACTAAACGCTGGGTCCTTCCTTTATGACTGATTCCCTCCATTTTTTAGGGTATTAGTTAAGCGCTTACTATGTGCCAAGCACTGGACTAAACGCTGGGTCATTCTTTTATGACTGATTCGCTCCCTTTTTTAGGGTATTATGTTAGCGCTTACTACATGCCAAGCACTGGACTAAACACTGGGTCATTCTTTTATAACTGATTCCCTCCATTTTTTTAGGGTATTAGTTAAGCGCTTACTACGTGCCAAGCACTGGACTAAACGCTGGGTCCTTCTTTTATGACTGATTCCCTCCATTTTTTAGGGTATTAGTTAAGCGCTTACTACGTGCCAAGCACTGGACTAAACGCTGGGTCCTTCTTTTATGACTGATTCCCTCCATTTTTTTAGGGTATTAGCTAAGCGCTTACTACGTGCCAAGCACTGGACTAAACGCTGGGTCATTCTTTTATGACTGATTCCCTCCATTTTTTAGGGTATTAGTTAAGCGCTTACTACGTGCCAAGCACTGGACTAAACACTGGGTCCTTCTTTTCTGACTGATTCCCTCCATTTTTTTAGGGTATTAGTTAAGCGCTTACTACGTGCCAAGCACTGGACTAGACGCTGGGGTAGTTAGGAGCTAATCAGATGGGACTCAACCGCCGACCCCTCTTGGAGACGGGGTTTAATCCCCGTTTTCCCAAAAGGAAGTTATCTGTGGGTAGGGAATGGTTGTTCTCTCCCAAGCGCTCAGTACAGAGCACCGCAGACAGAGGGCATCCAATAAGTAGGATTAGGGCTCGTCTCAGATAACGCTCTGTCGTAATTGAGGGCTCTCACCACAGCGCTTTGCTTGGACGGGTACCTCCCCAGCGCTTAGAATAGTGCTTTGCACATAGTAAGCGCTTAATAAATGCCATTATTATTATTATTATAATTAATAAGGGTGCAGTGGGAGCTCGGATCCAGAGCTGGGCAGGAGAAGATTCAAGTATTATTATTATTATTATTATTAACAATAATAATAATAATAATAATAATAATAATAATAATAATAAGAATAATAATAATAATGGCATTTATTAAGCGCCGTATCAGGGATGGGCAAAGAAGCACATCCGCTGGATGACCAGCAGGGGGAGCCCTCGGTTTCGGCTCAGAAATCCATTATTTCCATCTCATTAAAGTGTTTATTATTGTTATTATTATCACTAATATTAATAATAATATTACAATTATTATAATCACAACACATTCTAATTATAATTATTATTACATAAAAGGAGGTTTTTTGTCAACCTAATAATAATAATACTAATGGTATTTGTTAAGCGCTTACTATGTGCAAAACACTTTTCTAAGCGCTTGGGGAGGTTACGAGGTGGTCAGGTTGTCCCACGTGGGGCTCACAGTTTTAATCCCCATTTTACAGGTGAGGGAACTGAGGCCCAGAGAATAATAATAATAATAATGACATTTATTAAGCGCTTACTATGTGCAAAGCACTGTTCTAAGCGCTGGGGAGGTTGCAGCGTGATCAGGTTATCCCACGTGGGGCTCACAGTTTTAATCCCCATTTTACAGGTGAGGGAACTGAGGCCCAGAGAATAATAATAATAATAATAATGACATTTATTAAGCGCTTACCATGTGCAAAGCACTGTTCTAAGCGCTGGGGAGGTTACAGGGAGATCAGGTTGTCCCACGGGGGGCTCGCAGTCAATCCCCATTTTACAGATGAGGTAACTGAGGCCCAGAAAAGTGCAGTGACTTGCCCAAAGTCCCACAGCTGACAGTTGGTGGAGCCGGAATTTTGAACCCATGACCTCTGACTCCAAAGCCCGGGCCCTTTCCACTGAGCCATGCTGCTTTTCCTACTAATTATTACTTCTATTATTACTACTAATAATAATGAAAATAATAGTAATGAGGTTTATAAAGAACTTCCTCTGGGTTAAGCCCTGGAGTAAATACAATAATAATAATGATGATGATGGCATGTATTAAGCGCTTACTATGTGCAAAGCACTGTTCTAAGCGCTGGGGAGGTTACAAGGTGATCAGGTTGTCCCAGCGGGGCTCACAGTTTTAATCCCCATTTTCCAGATGAGGGAGCTGAGGCCCAGAGAAGTGAAGTGACTTGCCCCAAGTCACTCAGCTGGCAATTGGCGGAGCCGGGATTTGAACCCATGACCTCGGACTCCAAAGCCTGGGCTCTTTCCACTGAGCCACGCTGCTTCTCAAGGTCATCATATCGGACACAAGATTCCCAGCCTTAGAGAAGCAGCGCGGCCCAGTGGGTAGAGCTCAGGCCTGGTCTGCTGGGTGACCTTGGGCAAGGCACTTCACTTCTCTGGGCCTCAGTGACCTCATCTGGAAAATGGGGATGAAGACCGTGAGCCCCAAGTGGGACAACCTGATCACCTTGTATCCCCTCAACGCTTAGAACATTCATTCATTCATTCATTCATTCAATCGTATTTATTGAGCGCTTACTGTGTGCAGGGCACTGTACTAAGCGCTTGGGAAGTCCAAGTTGGCAACATATAGAGACGGTCCCTACCCGACAACGGGCTCACAGTCTAGAAGGGGGAGATGGACGACAAAACGAAACATGTGGACGGGTGTCAAGTCATCACAATAAATTCATTCATTCAGTGCTTGGCACACAGTAAGCGCTCAATAAATACGATTGATTATTAAATGCCATTCCCCAAAGTGCTCAGTATACTGCACAGACTGAAAGCTCCTCAAAGATAAGAATTGTGTCTACTGACTCTATCGGACTCTCCCCAAGCGCTTAGTACAGTGCTCTGTACCCAGCAGACTGGAAACTCCCGGCGGGCAGGGATTGTGTCTACCAACTCCATCATCATCATCGATCGTATTTATTGAGCACTTACTATGTGCAGAGCACTGTACTAAGCGCTTGGGAAGTCCAAATGGGCAACATATAGAGACAGTCCCTACCCAACTCCATTGGACGATCCCAAGAGCTCAATACAATCCTCAGGACACAGGCGCTTAGAACAGTGCTTTGCACGTAGTAAGCGCTTAATAAGTGCCATCAAAAAAAATAAAATACACGCTCACTAAATACCACCGATTAATTGATCGATCAGAAGTTAGGATTTTCTGCTTGACGCGAGGAGAAATGGGTAGGCATCGGAGGTTTTTAATAATAATAATAATAATGATGGCATTTATTAAGCACTTACTACGTGCAAAGCACTGTTCTAAGCGCTGGGGAGGTTACAAGGTGATCCAGTTGTCCCACACAGGGCTCACAGTCTTAATCCCCATTTTACAGATGAGGGAACTGAGGCACAGAGAAAGGAAGCGATTTGCCCAAAGTCACCCAGCTGACGTGGCGGAGGCGGGATTAGAACCCACGACCTCTGACTCCAAAGCCCTTGCTCTATTCACTGAGCCACGCTGCTTCTCGCAATAATAATAATAATTGCGGCATTTTTTAAGGCTTAACGCTGTGCCGAGCACCGTGCTAAGAGCTGGAGTAGATAATAATAAGAATAATTACTGATAATGATGGTATTTGTTAAGCGCTTACGATGCGCCAAGCCCTGTTCTAAGCGCTGAAGTAGATCCAAGGTAGTCAGGTTATCCCGCGTGGGGCTCACGGTCTTCATCCCCATTTTCCAGAGGTGGTAACTGAGGCCCAGAGAAGTGAAGTGGCTCGCCCAAGGTCACATAGCAGACAAGTGGCAGAGCCGGGATGAGAACCCACACGTCCTCTGATTCCCAGGCCCGGGATCTTTCCACTGGGCCACGTCGCTTCTTTGGGTTTAATATTTCCGGGAAACTGAGGTAATTTTCTCACACCAAGCCGGAGGTTTATGCCCTAACCCGCTGTTGGGTAGGGACCATCTCTATAGGTTGCCAACTTGGAATTCCCAAGCGCTTAGTACAGTGCTCTGCACACGGTAAGCGCTCAATAAATACGACAATGAATGAATGAGCCCTCAATCCACTGCAACAGATTCCAGGTGAAGACCCTCAGGGAAGATCAATCCATCAGTCGTATTTATTGAGCGCTTACTGTGTGCAGAGCACTGGACTAAGCGCTTGGGAAGTCCAAGTTGGCAACATATAGAGACGGTCAATCAATCAATCAATCAATCGTATTTATTGAGCGCTTACTGTGTGCAGAGCACTGGACTAAGCGCTTGGGAAGTCCAAGTTGGCAACATATAGAGACGGTCAATCAATCAATCGTATTTATTGAGCGCTTACTGTGTGCAGAGCACTGGACTAAGCGCTTGGGAAGTCCAAGTTGGCAACATATAGAGACGGTCAATCAATCAATCAATCAATCGTATTTATTGAGTGCTTACTGTGTGCACAGCACTGTACTAAGCGCTTGGGAAGTCCAAGTTGGTAACATATAGAGATGGTCAATCAATCAATCAATCAATCAATCAATCGTATTTATTGAGCGCTTACTGTGTGCAGAGCACTGGACTAAGCGCTTGGGAAGTCCAAGTTGGCAACATATAGAGACGGTCAACCAATCAATCAATCAATCGTATTTATTGAGCGCTTACTGTGTGCAGAGCACTGGACTAAGCGCTTGGGAAGTCCAAGTTGGCAACATATAGAGACGGTCAACCAATCAATCAAACAATCGTATTTATTGAGCGCTTACTGTGTGCAGAGCACTGGACTAAGCGCTTGGAAAGTCCAAGTGGGCAACATATAGAGACGCTCAACCAATCAATCGTATTTATTGAGCGCTTACTGTGTGCAGAGCACTGGACTAAGCGTTTGGGAAGTCCAAGTTGGCAACATATAGAGACGGTCAACCAATCAATCAATCAATCGTATTTATTGAGCGCTTACTGTGTGCAGAGCACTTGACTAAGCGCTTGGGAAGTCCAAGTTGGCAACATATAGAGACGGTCAACCAATCAATCAATCATCATCATCATCAATCATATTTACTGAGCGCTTTTTATTTTTAATGTTTTATTATTATCAGTACTATTATAGAATGTCTTTTTTTCATTCATTCATTCAATCGTATTTATCGAGCGCTTACTGGGTGCAGAGCACTGTACTAAGCGCTTGGGAAGTCCTAGTTGGCAACATCTAGAGACGGTCCCTACCCAACAGCAGGCTTACAATCTAGAAGGGGGAGACAGAGAACGAAACAAAACATATTCACAAAATAAAATAAATAGGATAGATATGTACAAGTAAAATAAATAAATTAATAGAGTAATAAATACGTAGAAATATATACAAAGATCCGTCCCATACGGCCACCCAATGAGGGAGGAGCTTTTTTGAACGCCCAAGGTGAGCATCCTGCATTAGACTGTGAGCCCACTGTTGGGTAGGGACTGTCTCTACATGTTGCCAATTTGTACTTCCCAAGCGCTTAGTCCAGTGCTCTGCACATAGTAAGCGCTCAATAAATACGATTGATGATGATGATGATGGTGCGAAATGAGAAAAGAAGCTTGAAGAGCTACTGGAAGATTTTTTTTGGTTTTATAGGAAGTGAATCACCGTAATTTCGGATGAATTCCCAGCTTTGTCACGCGATGAGCCATAATGAATGATATTATTTCATCCGCTTGTATTTCTTCATCCCCAGGGGCTGCACCTCCACCTTCGGATCATCCTCCGGGCCCTCTCTGTCGGCTTTTCGGGATGATTCCTTACCCTTCCCGGGCTCTCGGTTGGGCCGGATTTTCGGGAAAACGGGTCGACCGCCACAATCCCACCCATCGCCCGTGTTTATCCGGAGCCTACTCTGTGCAGAGCACTGGGAAGCTCGTTGTGGAGAGGGAACGCGCCTGCTTATTGTTATGGCGTAACAATAGGCCCTCCATGAGTTTAATAATAGTAATAATAATAATGATGGTCTCTGTTAAGCGCTCAGTCCCACTGTTGGGTAGGGACTGTCTCTATATGTTGCCAATTTGTACTTCCCAAGCGCTTAGTCCAGTGCTCTGCACATAGTAAGCGCTCAATAAATACGATTGATGATGATGATGATGATCGGTGGCATTTATTGATTGTCAGCCAGTCAATCTGATTTATTGAGTGCCGACTAGGTGCAGAGCACTGTACTAAGTGTATATATGTATATACGTATATGTATACCCAACGCTTAGAACAGTGCTTTGCACATAGTAAGCGCTTAACAAATGCCATTATTATTATTATATGTACGTATATACATATATACACGGAGAAACAGCTTGGCTCGGTGGAAAGGGCCCGGGCTTGGGAGCCAGAGGTCGTGGGTTCGAATACCGGCTCCACCACATGTCTGCTGTGTGACCTGGGGCAAGTCACTTCACTTCTCTAGCCTCAGTTCCCTCATCTGTCAAATGGGGATGAAGACTGTGAGCCCCACGTGGGACAACCTTGCTTACCTTGTATCCCCCCCAGCGCTTAGAACAGTGCTTTGCACATAGTAAGTGCTTAACAAATGCCGTTATTATTATTATTATTATGTATATATGTTTGTACATATTTATTACTCTATTTTACTTGTACATATCTATTCTATTTATTTAATTTTGTTAATATGTTTGGTTTTGTTCTCTGTCTCCCCCTTCTAGACTGTGAGCCCGCTGTTGGGTAGGGACCGTCTCTAGATGTTGCCAACTTGGACTTCCCAAGCACTTAGCACAGTGCTCTGCACACAGTCAGCGCTCAATAAATACGATTGATTGATTGATTGATTGCTTGGGAGACAACAATATAATATAAATACACATTCCCATTGAATTCCCATTTTACGGAGGAGGAAATTGAGGCACGGAGGAGTTAACCGAGTTAGTCAATCATATTTTAGTGCTTACTGTGTGTAGGGCACTGTACTAAGCGCTTGGGAGAGTACAGTGTAGCAATATATATAATGGACATTCCCTGCCCACAGTGAGCTTAGTGGGGGAGATGGACATGAGTAATAATAATAATAATAATGGTATTTATTAAGCACTTACTGTGTGTAGAGCACTGTACTAAGAGCTTGGGAGAGTACAGTGTAACAATATAATGGACATTCCCTGCCCACAGTGAGCTTAGTGGGGGAGATGGACATGAGTAATAATAATAATAATAATAATAATGGTATTTATTAAGCGCTTACTGTGTGTAGAGCACTGTAATAAGCACTTGGGAGAGTACAGTGTAACAATATAATGGACATTCCCTGCCCACAGTGAGCTTAGTGGGGGAGATGGACATGAGTAATAATAATAATAATAATGATGATGGTATTTATTAAGCGCTTACTATGTGCAAAGCACTGTTCTAAGCGCTGGGGGGATACAAGGTAATCAGGTTGTCCCACAGGGGGCTCACAGTCTTAATCCCCATTTTACAGATGAGGTAACTGAGGCCCAGAGAAGTTAAGTAGAAATAAATAAATGCCGGATGTGGATATGAGTGGGGTGGAGCTGGGAGGGGGGGATGAAGAAAGGGAGTGAGTCAGGGAGACGCCGCTGAAGGGAGCGGGACAAGAGGAAAGGAGGGAAGGCTTCCGGGAGGAGACGGGCTTTCCATAAGGCTTTGAAGGGAGGAAGAGTCATCGTTTGTCAGAAAGAGCAATTACACTGGTCAGGAAATGGAAAACCAGAGGGCCCTGACATCGCTATTAATTCAGTTGCATTTATTGAGCACTTACTGTGCACAGAGCACTGGACTAAGCGCTTGGGAGAGGACAATACAACAATCATCATCATCATCAATCGTATTTATTGAGCGCTAACTATGTGCAGAGCACTGTGCTAAGTGCTTGGGAAGTACAAGTTGGCAACATCTAGAGACAGTCCCTACCCAACAGCGGGCTCACGGTCTAAAAGGGGGAGACAGAGAACAAAACCAAACATACTAACAAAATAAAATAAATAGGATAGATCTGTGCAAGGAAAATAAATAAATAAATAAATAGAGTAATAAATATGTACAACCATATATACGTATCATCATCATCATCATCATCAATCGTATTTATTGAGCGCTTACTATGTGCAGAGCACTGTGCTAAGCGCTTGGGAAGTACAAATTGGCAACATCTAGAGACAGTCCCTACCCAACAGCGGGCTCACGGTCTAAAAGGGGGAGACAGAGAACAAAACCAAACATACTAACAAAATAAAATAAATAGGATAGATCTGTACAAGTAAAATAAATAAATAAATGAATAGAGTAATAAATATGTACAACCATATATACGTATCATCATCATCATCATCATCAATCGTATTTCTTGAGCGCTTACTATGTGCAGAGCACTGTGCTAAGCGCTTGGGAAGTACAAATTGGCAACATCTAGTGACAGTCCCTACCCAACAGTGGGCTCACGGTCTAAAAGGGGGAGACAGAGAACAAAACCAAACATACTAACAAAATAAAATAAATGGAATAGATATGTACAAGTAAAATAAATAAATAAATAAATAGAGTAATCAATATGTACAACCATATATACATATATACAACAATAAACAGACACATTCCCTGCCCACAGACTTTAGAGGCCCGGCTGCTTCTCGGGGATTTTCTTCAGGTCGAAAAGGAAGGAGCCGTCATTTTGGGGCCAGGCTTCCCCTTTGTAATAATAATAATAGCATTTATTAAGCGCTTACTATGTGCAAAGCACTGTTCTAAGCGCTGAGCACTGTTCTAAGCGCTGTCCTTGTGTGTCCTTGTGCTAGGGAGATGGAAATGACCCAAAGGCAAAGAGGGAAATGGAGAGAGTGAGAACAATGATCTGGAAGTTGGGAAGATTCCCAGATGGAGCAATCGGGCCGCTGACGACACCGAGCTGGCTGGAATTCGCGATGGCCGACAGATTCATCCGCTCAACCCTATTTATTGAGTGCTGACTGCGTGCAGAGCACTGTACTAAGCGCTTAGAGAAGCAGCGTGGCTCAGTGGGAAGAACCCGGGCTTTGGAGTCAGAGGTCGCGGGTTCAAATCCCGGCTCCGCCACTTTTCAGCTGGGTGACTTTGGGCGAGTTGCTTCACTTCTCTGGGCCTCAGTTCCCTCATCTGGAAAATGGGGGTGAAGACTGGGAGCCCCCCGTGGGACAACCCGATCACCTTGTAACCTCCTTGGCGCTTAGAACAGTGCTTTGCACATAGTAAGCGCTTAACAAATGCCAGCATTATTATTATTATCTCTCTCTCTCGCCACCCGACCCCTAAGCAATGTGCTGCCAACCTCTTGCTCATATAATAATAATAATGGTATTTGTTAAGCACTTACTATAATGATAATAATAATAATAATAGCATTTATTAAGCACTTACAATGTGCAAAGCACTGTTCTAAGCGCTGGGGAGGTTACAAGGTGATCAGGTTGTCCCACGGGGGGCTCACAGTCTTCATCCCCACTTTACAGATGAGGGAACTGAGGCACAGAGAAGTTAAGTGACCTGCCCAAAGTCCCACAGCTGACAATTGGCGGAGCCGGAATTTGAACCCGCGACCTCTGACTCCAAAGCCCGGGCTCTTTCCACTGAGCCACGTTGCTTCTCGTGCGTGAACTATTAGGTCTGCTGGGTGACCTTGGGCAAGTCACTTCCCTTCCCTGAGCCTCAGTCTCCTCAGCTGCAAAATGGGGATGAAGACCGTGAGCCCCCCGTGGGACAACCTCATCACCTTGTAACTTCCCCAGCGCTTAGAACAGTGCTCTGCACATAGTAAGTGCTTAATAAACGCCATTATTATTATTATTATTATTATTATGTGCCCAGCACTGTTGTAAGCGCTAGAGTAGCAGCGTGGCTCAGTGGAAAGAGCCCGGGCTTTGGAGTCAGAGGTCATGGGTTCGTATCCCGACTCCGCCACATGTCTGCTGTGTGACCTTGGGCAAGTCACTTAACTTCTCTGAGCCTCAGTTACCTCGTCTGTAAAATGGGGATTAAGACTGTGAGCCCCACGTGGGAGAACCTGATCACTTTGTATCCCCCCAAGCGCTTAGAACAGTGCTTTGCACATAGTAAGCGCTTAACAAATACCAACATTATTATTATTATTAGAGTAGGTACAACATAATCAGATTGTCCCACGGTGGGGGCTCACGGTCTTCATCCCCATTTTCCAGATGAGGTCACTGAGGCCCAGAGAAGTGAAGTGACTCGCCCAAAGTCACCCAGCTGGCAAGGGGCGGAGCCGGGATTTGAACCCTCGACCTCTGACCCCCAAACCCGGGATTTTTTCGACTAAGCCAGGCTGCTTCTCCTTTGGCCTGGAATGCCTTCCCTCCTCATTCCCGAAAGATAATTGCTCTCTCCCCCTTCAAAGCCTTATCGAAGGCCCGTCTCCTCCAGGAAGCCTTCCCTGACTGCGCCCTCCTTTCCTCTTCTCCCGCTCCCTTCCCGCGTCGCCCCGACTCGCTCCCTTTCTTCCTCCCCGCTCCGGGCTCCACACCGCTTCCGTCCACATCTCTCTTTTATTGATTTATACTTGTACATATCGATTCTATTTATTTTTATTAGTATGTTTGGTCTTGTTCTCTGTCTCCCCCTTTTAGACTGTGAGCCCGCTGTTGGGTAGGGACTGTCTCTATATGTTGCCAATTTGTACTTCCCAAGCGCTTAGTACAGTGCTCTGCACATAGTAAGCGCTCAATAAATACGATTGATGATGATGATGATGATGATGATGATGATGATTTATCTATTTATATTAATGTCAGTCTCCCCCCCACGGGACTGTAAGCTCATTTCGGGCAGGGAATGTGTCTGTTTGTTGTTGTATTGTAGCGGAGAAGCAGCGTGGCTCAGTGGAAAAAGCCCGGACTTTGGAGTCAGAGGTCATGGGTTCAAATCCTGGCTCCGCCAATTGTCAGCTGGGTGACCTTGGGCAAGTCACCTCACTTCTCTGGGCCTCAGTTACCTCATCTGTAAAATGGGGATTAAAACTGTGAGCCCCCCGTGGGACAACGTGATCACCCTGTAGCCTTCCCAGAGCTTAGAACAGTGCTTTGCACATAGTAAGCGCTTAATAAATGCTATCATTATTATTGTTATTATTATTATTGTCTGGAATTGTCTGGGTCTGGAATTCCCGCCCTCCGCACATCCGCCAAGCCGGCTCTCTTCCTCCCTTCAAAGCCCTACTGAGCGCTCACCTCCTCCAAGAGGCCTTCCCACACTCAGCCCCCTTTTCCCTCTCCTCCTCCCCCTCCCCACAGCCCCTGTCTATATGTTTGCACAGATTGATTACCCTATTTATTTTACTTGTCCGTATCTACTATTCTATTTATTTTCAATCAATCAGTCGTATTTATTGAGCGCTTACTGGGTGCGGAGCACTGGACTAAGCGCTTGGGAAGTCCAAGTTGGCAACATCTAGAGACGGTCCCTACCCAACGGTGGGCTCACAGTCTAGAACATTTATTTTGTTAATGATCAATCAATCAATCGTATTTATTGAGCGCTTACTGGGTGCAGAGCACTGGACTAAGCACTTGGGAAGTCCAAGTTGGCAACATATAGAGACGGTCCCTACCCAACAGTGGGCTCACAGTGTAGAACATTTATTTTGTTAATGATCAATCACTCAATCGTATTTATTGAGCGCTTACTGAGTGCAGAGCACTGGACTAAGCACTTGGGAAGTCCAAGTTGGCAACATATAGAGACGGTCCCTACCCAACAGTGGGCTCACAGTGTAGAACATTTATTTTGTTAATGATGTGCATCTAGCTTTATTTCTATTTATTCGCATGACTTGACACCCGTCCACTTGCTTTGTTTTGTCGTCCGTCTCCCCCTTCTAGTCCGTGAGCCAGTTGTTGGGTAGGGACCATCTCTAGATGTTGCCAACTTGGACTTCCCAAGCGCTTAGTCCAGTGCTCTGCACACAGTAAGCGCTCAATAAATACGATTGAATGAATGAATGAATGAATGAATTGTCCTCTGAAGTGCTTAGTACAGTGCTCTGCCCACAGTAAGCGCTCAATAAAGACGATTGAATGAATGAATTGTCCTCTCAAGCACTTAGTACAGTGCTCTGCACACAGTAAGTGCTCAATAAAGACGATTGAATGAATGAATGAATTGTCCTCTGAAGTGCTTAGTACAGTGCTCTGCACACAGTAAGTGCTCAATAAATACGATTGAATGAATGAATGAATGAATGAATTGTCCTCTCTCAAGTGCTTAGTACAGTGTTCTGCACACAGTAAGCGCTCATTAAAGACGATTGAATGAATGAATGAATTGTACTCTGAAGTGCTTAGTACAGTGCTCTGCACACAGTAAGTGCTCAATAAAGACGATTGAATGAATGAATGAATGAATGAATGAATTGTCCTTTCAAGTGCTTAGTACAGTGCTCTGCACACAGTAAGCGCTCAATAAATATGATTGAATGAATGAATGAAGTGTCCTCTCAAGTGCTTAGTACAGGGCTCTGCACACAGTAAGCGCTCAATAAATACGATTGAATGAATGAATCAATGAATGAATTGTCCTCTCAAGTGCTTAGTACAGTGCTCTGCACACAGTAAGCGCTCAATAAATACGATTGAATGAATGAGTTAATGAATGATAGAGCATGTGCTTGGGAGTCAGGAGGACCTGGGTTCAAATCCCATCTCCTCCACTTATCCCTTGGGTGACTTTGGGCAAATCACTTATAGTAACTATGGTATTTGTTAAGTGCTCACTATGTGCCAGACACTGTACTAAGCGCTGCGGTAGAGACAAGCAAATGAGGTTGGACACAGTCCCTGTCCCACGTGGGGCTCACAGTCTTAACCCCCATTTGACAGGTGAGGGAACTCCAGCGCTTAGAACAGTGCTTTGCACATAGTAAGCGCTTAATAAATGCCATTATTAATACGATTGAATGAATGAATGAATTTGTTAAGTGCTCACTATGTGCCGGGCACTGTACTAAGCGCTGCTGTAGAGACAAGCGAATGAGGTTGGACGCAGTCCCTGTCCCACGTGGGGCTCACAGTCTTAACCCCCATTTGACAGATGAGGGAACTCCAGCGCTGAGAACAGTGCTTTGCACATAGTAAGCGCTTAATAAATGCCATTATTAATACGATTGAATGAATGAATGAATTTGTTAAGTGCTCACTATGTGCCAGACACTGTACTAAGCGCTGCGGTAGAGACAAGCAAATGAGGTTGGACATAGTCCCTGTCCCACGTGGGGCTCACAGTCTTAACCCCCATTTGACAGGTGAGGGAACTCCAGCGCTTAGAACAGTGCTTTGCACATAGTAAGCGCTTAATAAATGCCATTATTAATACGATTGAATGAATGAATGAATTTGTTAAGTGCTCACTATGTGCCAGACACTGTACTAAGCGCTGCGGTAGAGACAAGCGAATGAGGTTGGACGCAGTCCCTGTCCCACGTGGGGCTCACAGTCTTAACCCCCATTTGACAGATGAGGGAACTCCAGCGCTTAGAACAGTGCTCTGCACATAGTAAGCGCTTAATAAATGCCATTATTAATACGATTGAATGAATGAATGAATTTGTTAAGTGCTCACTATGTGCCAGACACTGTACTAAGCGCTGCGGTAGAGACAAGCGAATGAGGTTGGACGCAGTCCCTGTCCCACGTGGGGCTCACAGTCTTAACCCCCATTTGACAGATGAGGGAACTCCAGCGCTTAGAACAGTGCTTTGCACATAGTAAGCGCTTAATAAATGCCATTATTAATACGATTGAATGAATTAATGAATGAATTTAAGTGCTCACTATGTGCCAGACACTGTACTAAGCGCTGCGGTAGAGACAAGCAAATGAGGTTGGACATAGTCCCTGTCCCAAGTGGGGCTCACAGTCTTAACCCCCATTTGACAGATGAGGGAACTCCAGCGCTTAGAACAGTGCTTTGCACATAGTAAGCACTTAATTAATGCCATTATCATTATTAGTATTATTATTAACTGAGGCACGGAGAAGCCAAGCGACTTGCCCAAGGCCATTCTGCAGGCAGGCGGCAGGGCCGAGATTAGAACCCAGATCCTCCGGCGTTGTCCCATCTGTGGACGCGAACCAATTCTGTCTTTATTCCCAAGAAGAAATGAAATCGTTTTCCCAAGCGAAATCCCTCTGCCTCATCCCATCCACTTCCCAATCTCCCACCCCAGGAAACCACCGGCTCGTCCCAACAAGTCCCGGATTCCGTCTGCCCACGGCCTGGAAATCCCGGAGAGGAAGGGGCCTGGGGCGGCCCGGAAGGCCTGGGAATCAGAAGAATCCCGGCTCAGCCTGCTTCGCACATAGTAAGCGCTTAACAAATACCAACATTATTATTACTATTATTATTATTATTATTATTATTATTATTATTATTATTATTATCCTGCTCTCTGAGCCGGAAAAGCTAACACCGGAATAGGGCAGTAGGCCAAAGAGACCCTCCCCGGATTCATGGGGCAGGGAGTCCAGCGCTCTGCACACAGTAAGCGCTCAATAGATACGATTGAATGAAGGAATGAACGAGAGACCCTCCCCAGATAATAATAACACTAATAATTTTGGTATTTGTTAAGCGCTTACTATGTGCCAAGCACTGTTCTAAGCGCTGGGGAAGATACAAGGTAATCAAGTTGTCCCACATGGGGCTCACAGTCTTAATCCCCATTTTAATAATAATAATAATAATAATAATAATGACATTTATTAAGCACTTACTATGTGCAAAGCACTGTTCTAAGTGCTGGAGAGGTTACAGCGTGATCAGGTTGCCCCACGGGGGGCTCACAGTCTTAATCCCCATTTTTCAGATGAGGGAACTGAGGCACAGAGAAGTGCAGTGACTTGCCCAAGGTCACACAGCTGGTAAGAGGCGGAGCCGGGATTTGAACCCATGACCTCTAACTCCAAAGCCCGGGCTCTTTCCACTGAGCTGTTGTATCCACCCCAGCACTTAGTACAGTGCCTGGCACATAGGAAGTGCTTAACAAATATCACCATTATTATTATTAAGTGCTTAATAATAAGAGAAGCAGCGTGGCCCAGTGGAAAGAGCCCGGGCTTTGGAGTCAGAGGTCACGGGTTCAAATCCCGGCTCCGCCAAATGTCAGCTGGGTGACTTTGGGCAAGTCACTTCACTTCTCTGGGCCTCAGTTACCTCGTCTGGAAAATGGGGATGAAGGCTGTGAGCCCCCGGTGGGACAACCTGATCACCTTGTAACCTCCCCCGCGCTTAGAACACTGCTTTGCACATAGTAAGCACCAAATAAATGCCATTAATAATAAATAATGCATTAATAATAATAATAATAATAGACAACACCAAAAACACCAATAAATGCATTAATAATAATAATAATAATAGACAACACCAAAAACAGCACAGAGCTGGGAGTCAGGAGACCTGGGTTCTAGTTCTGGCTACACCTCTTACCTGCTGAGGGTGACCTTGGATAAGTCATTTCACTTTTAAACTCCTTGTGGACAAGGATCTTGTATACCTACATATACATATATATGTCCATATATATGTATACCTATATATACGTTTGTATGTATTTATTACTCTATTTATTTATTTTATTTGTACATATTTATTCTATTTATTTTATTTTGTGAATATGCTTTGTCTCGTTCTCTGTCTCCCCCTTCTAGACTGTGAGCCCACTGTTGGGTAGGGACCGTCTCTATATGTTGCCGACTTGTACTTCCCAAGCGCTTAGTGCTCTACACACAGTAAGCGCTCAATAAATATGATTGATTGATTGATTGTACTTCCCAAGCGCTTAGTACAGTGCTCTGCACACAGTAAGCGCTCAATAAATACGATTGACTGATTGATTGTACTTCCCAAGCACTTAGTACAGTGCTCTGCACACAGTAAGCGCTCAATAAATATGATTGATTGATTGTACTTCCCAAGCGCTTAATACAGTGCTCTGCACACAGTAAGCGCTCAATAAATGCGATTGATTGATTGATTGTACTTCCCAAGCACTTAGTACAGTGCTCTGCACACAGTAAGCGCTCAATAAATGCGATTGATTGATTGATTGTACTTCCCAAGCACTTAGTACAGTGCTCTGCACACAGTAAGCGCTCAATAAGTGCGATTGAATGAATGAACCTACCCTATTATACTGTGTTCTCTTAAAGGCTTGCTTAGTACAGTGCAATGCACACAGTAGGCACTCAAGCAGTGTGGCTCAGTGGAAAGAGCCCGGGCTTTGGAGTCAGAGGTCATGGGTTCTAATCCCAGCTCCGCCACTTGTCAGCTGTGTGAACTTGGGCAAGCCACTTCACTTCTCTGTGCCTCAGTGGCCTCATCTGTAAAATGGGGATTTTTTAAAATGGCATTTATTAAGCGCTTACTATGTGCAAAGCACTGTTCTAAGCGCTGGGGAGGTTACAAGGTGATCGGGTTGTCCCACGGGGGGCTCACAGTCTTCATCCTCATTTTACAGATGAGGGAACTGAGGCACAGAGAAGTTAAGTGACTCGCCCAGAGTCACACAGCTGACAATTGGCAGAGCTGGGATTAAGACGGTGAGCCCCACGTCGCACAACCTGATGACCGCAGCGCTTAGAACGGTGCTTGGCACATAGTAAGCGCCTAACAAATACCATAATAATTATTATTATTAACTGATTGATTCTCTGGGCCTCAGTTTCCTCAACTGTAAAAATGGGGATTAAATAGCTGTCTTCCCTCCTCCTTAGACCGTGATTCCCACATAGGGCTGGGATTCTAGGGGAAGCAGTATGGCGCAGTGGATAAGTGCTTAGTACAGTGCTCGCTCACAGGAAGCGCTTAATAAGTACGATCGAATGAACGAATGAATGGTTAAGAGCACGGGCCTGCGCGTCGGAACATCACGAGTTCTAACCCCAGTTCTGCCACTTAAAATAATAATAATGGCATTTATTAAGCACTTACTACGTGTAAAGCACTGTTCTAAGCGCCGGGGAGGGTACAAGGTGATCAGGTTGTCCCACGGGGGGCTCACAGTCTTCATCCCCATTTTCCGGATGAGGGAACTGAGGCCCAGAGAATCAATCAATCAACCAATCGTATTTATTGAGCACTTACTGTGTGCAGAGCACTGTACTAAGCGCTTAATAAGTACGATCGAATGAACGAATGAATGGTTAAGGGTATGTTGCCAACTTGTACTTATCAAGCGCTTAGTACAGTGCTCTGCACACAGTAAGCACTCAATAAATATGATTGATTGTTTGACTGATTGATTGATTAAGAGCACAGGCCTGTGTGTCAGAACATCATGAGTTCTAACCCCAGCTCTGCCACTTAAAATAACAATAATAATAATGGTGGCATTTTTTAAGTGCTTACTATGTGCCAAGCACTGTTCTAAGCGCTGGGGAGGTTACAAGATGATCAGGTTGTCCCCCAGTCTTAATCCCCATTTTACAGATGAGGTAACTGAGGCCCAGAGAAGTGAAGCGACTCGCCCAAAGTCCCACAGCTGACAATTGGCGGAGCCGGGATTTGAACCCATGACCTCTGGCTCCAAAGCCCGGGCTCTTTCCACAGAGCCACGCTGCTTCACTTGACTGCTGTGTGGCCTTGGGTAAGTCACTTCACCGGGACTCAGTTCCCTCATTCATTCATTCAATCGTATTTATTGAGCGCTTACTGTGTGCTAAGCGCTTAATCTGGAAAATGGGGACGGAGACTGTGAGCCCCACGCGGGACAGGGACTGCGTCCGGCCTGATTTGCTCATAACCACCCCGGCGCTTAGTACAGAGCTCAGCACATAGCTGGCGGTTAACAAACACCGCAGTTATTATTATTATCATTGTCCCCCGGAGGTTCATTCATTCATTCCATCGTATTTATTGAGCGCTTACTGTGCGCAGAGCACTGGACTAAGCGCTTAATCTGCAAAATGGGGACGGAGACTGTGAGCTCCACGCGGGACGGGGACTGCGTCCGACCTGATTTGCTCGTAACCACCCCAGCGCTTAGTACAGTGCTAGGCACATAGTTGGCAGTTATTATTATCATTGTCCCCCGGAGGTTCATTCATTCATTCCATCGTATTTATTGAGCGCTTACTGTGTGCAGAGCACTGGACTAAGCGCTTGGGAAGTCCAAGTTGGCAACATCTAGAGACGGTCCCTACCCGCCGGTGGGCTCGCAGTCTAAATCATAAAGGTTAATAAATAAACGGTGGGAGAGGAGCCTCTTTTTTATTGAGAAGCAGCGTGGCTCAGTGGAAAAGAGCCCGGGCTTTGGAGTCAGAGGTCATGGGTTCAAATCCCTGCTCCGCCAATTGTCAGCAGTGGGACTTTGGGCAAGTCAATTCTCTAGGCCTCAGTGACCTCATCTGGAAAATGGGGATGAAGACCGTGAGCCCCCCGTGGGACAACCTGATCGCCTTGTAACCTCTGCAGCGCTTAGAACAGTGCTTTGCACGTAGTAAGCGCTTAATAAATGCCTTTATTATTATTATAAGAAGCCCCCTTTTCTTTCTCCCGACTCCATTGCGGCCCTGAGCGGAGCGGAGATGGGTTTATTGGAAACAGGTGTCCGGGCCCAGCTCTCCTCCCGCTCCCCAGAATCCTTAATTAACGCTAATCAACCTCTCCCTAGTGAGCTCTGGTTCCCATGGCAGCCCGAGGGCTCCAGACTGCCAGGACCCCTCTCTGACACAAACATTTGGCCGACAAAAATCACAACTGGAAGCGGAGGAGGCCCCGATCCCTCCCGCCCGTCTGTGTCCCCCCCGACGTCAGGCCGGGCGGCGGGAAGGCCGCCCTCTCCCACCGCGCTTGGCCCCGTCAATCAATCAATCCATCGTATTTATTGAGCGCCGACTGGGTGCGGAGCACTGGACTAAGCGCTTGGGAAGTCCGAGTTGGCAACCTAGAGAGACGGTCCCTACCCGACAACGGGCTGCGGGTCTGTCGGTGGGTCTGGGAGCGGATTCCCACACGTGGCTTGTCGGCGGGCCAGCGAGCGGGCTGATGTAATGCGCCTCCCCTCCCTCTTGGCTTGGGGCGGAGGAGGCCGGAAAGCCAACCTCTTCCAGAGAGGAAAGGAACGAGGAAAATCAGGAGCCGGGCCAAGGGCTCTGAAGCCCGTCTGACTGCCACGGTGCTCCGGGGAGGGAGGCTTCGGGGGCGTCCGGACGGGCCCACGGGCGACGCGTTCTCCCTGCCACCTTCCCTGGGGAGGGATGACGGTTCCATACCGGGCCCCCTGCGAGGTTGGGACCACCTAACCTGGACAACTCCGGGGGCACAGATTGACCCGGGACACCCCAACCAGGGCAACCAACCAGGACTGCCTGACCTGGACAGGCCCATCAGGTCTGCCCAACCAGGACAGCCCAACCAGGACTGCCCAATTGGCACTACCCAACCGGGATATCCCAACCAGGACAGCCCAACCAGTACTGCCCAATTGGCACTGCCCAACCGGGATATCCCAACCAGGACAGCCCAACCAGGACAGCCCAACCAGGACTGCCCAATTGGCACTGCCCAACCGGGATATCCCAACCAGGACAGCCCAACCAGTACTGCCCAATTGGCACTGCCCAACCGGGATATCCCAACCAGGATTGCCCAATTGGCACTGCCCAACCGGGATATCCCAACCAGGGCTGCACAACCAGGACAACCAACCTGGACTGCCCAACCAGGACTGCCCAACCAGGGCTTCCCAACCAGGACTGCTCAATCAGGACTGCCCAACCAGGGCAACCAACCAGGACAACCAACCAGGACAACCAACCAGGATTGCCCAAACAGGACTGCCCAACCAGGACTGCCCAACTAGGACACCCCAACTAGGACATCCCAACCAGAATAACCCAATCAGGACTGCCCAACCAGGACTGTCCAACCAAGACAACCAACCAGGACTGCCCAACTAGGACACCCCAACCAGGACTGCCCAATCTGGACTACCCAACCAGGACACCCCAACCAGAATAACCCAACCAGGACTGCCCAACCAGGGCTGCCCAACCAGGACTGCCCAATCTGGACTACCCAACCAGGACACCCCAACCAGAATAACCCAACCAGGACTGCCCAATCAGGACAAACAACCAGGGCTTCCCAACCAGGACTGCCCAAAAAGGACAACCAAACAGGACTGCCCAACCAGGACTGCCCAACCAGGACTGTCCAACTAGGACACCCCAACCAGGACATCCCAACCAGAATAAACCAATCAGGACTGCCCAACCAGGACTGTCCAACTAGGACACCCCAACCAGGACATCCCAACCAGAATAACCCAATCAGGACTGCCCAACCAGGACTGCCCAACCAGGGCTTCCCAATCAGTACTGCCCAACGAGGACAACCAAACAGGACTGCCCAACCAGGACTGCTCAACCAGGACTGTCCAACTAGGACACCCCAACCAGGACATCCCAACCAGAAGAACCCAATCAGGACTGCCCAACCAGGGCTTCCCAATCAAGACTGCCCAACCAGGACTGTCCAACCAGGACTGCCCAACCAGGACACCCCAACCAGAATAACCCAACCAGGACTGCCCAACCAGGACTGCCCAACCAGGACTGTCCAACTAGGACACCCCAACCAGGACATCCCAACCAGAAGAACCCAATCAGGACTGCCCAACCAGGACTGCCCAACCAGGGCTTCCCAATCAAGACTGCCCAACCAGGACTGTCCAACCAGGACTGCCCAACCAGGACACCCCAACCAGAATAACCCAACCAGGACTGCCCAACCAGGACTGCCCAACCAGGACTGTCCAACTAGGACACCCCAACCAGGACATCCCAACCAGAATAACCCAATCAGGACTGACCAACCAGGGCTTCCCAATCAGGACTGCCCAACGAGGACAACCAAACAGGACTGCCCAACCAGGACCGTCCAACTAGGACACCCCAACCAGGACATCCCAACCAGAATAACCCAATCAGGACTGCCCAACCAGGACTGTCCAACCAAGACAACCAACCAGGACTGCCCAACCAGGGCTGCCCAACCAGGACTGCCCAACCAGGACACCCCAACCAGAATAACCCAACCAGGGCTGCCCAACCAGGACTGCCCAACCACGGCTGCCCAACCAGGACACTCCAACCAGAATAACCCAACCAGGGCTGCTCAACCAGTGCTGCCCAACCAGGACTGCCCAACCAGGACACCCCAACCAGGACACCCCAACCAGAATAACCCAAGCAGGACTGCCCAACCAGGGCTGCCCAACCAGGACACCCCCACCAGGATAACCCAACTAGGGCTGCCCAACCAGGATACCTCAATCAGGACCACCCAACCAGGCCTACCCAACCAGGAGGGTCCAAACCGGACAGCCCAACCTAGCCAACCCAACCCGGCCCACCCTCCCAGGACAACTGAACATGAAGTACCGTGTCAGCCTCCTGTCTGACCTCCCTGCCTCCCGTCTCTCCCCGCTCCAGTCCTTCCTTCACCCTGCCGCCCGGATCATCGTTCTACAAAAACGTGGAGGCCGAGTCTCCCCGCTCAAGACCCTCCAGCGGTTGCCCACCCACCTCCGCATCAAACAGACACTCCTCACCGCTGGCTTTAAAAGCCCGTCAAGCATCTTGCCCCCTCCTACCTCACTTTGCTACTCTCCTACTGCGAACGGCCGACACACTTGACGCCTCCAAGGCCGACCTTCTCACTGGACCGCGAGCTCGTCCATCTCACCACGGACTTCTTGCCCATGGCTTCCCCCTGGCCCCAAACGCCCTCCCTCTTCGAATCCGACAGTCCACCACTCTTCCCGCTCTTCCCGCCTTCAAATCCCTCCTAAAATCCCACCTCCTCCGAGAGGCCTTCTCTGACCAAGCTCACCCTACTCCGTCTCCCTTCTGCATCACCTATGCACTTTCTTCTATACCTTTTAAGCACCTTTCACTCATTCAATCGTATTCATTCATTCATTCATTCATTCATTCATTCATTCATTCATTCACTCGTATTTATTGAGCACTTACTGTGTGCAGAGCACTGTACTAATCAATTAATCGTATTATTATGTTGAGTTATTATTATTCGGGGGTTTGAGGCGAAGCGGGGAGGGTGGTGTCTTCTGGTTTCCTTGGCTTATGGGCACGGGTTAATGCCACTAATCCCCATTTTGCAGATAAGGCAACTGAAGCCCGGAGAATGATGATGATGACGATGGCATTTGTTAAGCGCTTACTATGTGCAAAGCACCGTTCTAAGAGCTGGGGGGGATAGTAATAATAATAATGGCATTTATTAAGCGCTTACTATGTGCAAAGCACTGTTCTAAGCGCTGGGGAGGTTACAAGGTGATCAGGTTGTCCCACGGGGGGCTTACAATCTTCATCCCCATTTGACAGATGAGGGAACTGAGGCCCAGAGAACCGAAGTGACTTGCCCAGCGTCACCCAGCTGACAATCGGCGGAGCCGGGATTTGAACCCACGACCTCTGACTCCAAAGCCCGCGCTCTTTCCACTGAGCCGCGCTGCTTCTCACAGTCTTCATCCCCATTTTCCACATGAGGGAACCGAGGCTCAGAGAAGCGAAGTGACTTGCCCAGCGTCATACAGCGGACACGTGGTGGACCCGGGATTCGAACCCATGACCTTCTGATCCCCAGGCCCGGGCTCTAGACACTCCGCCCTGCTGCTTCACGCCTTGTGTGATCTTGGGCGAGTCCCTTCGCCTCTCCGGGCCTCAGTTCCCTCATTTGTAAAATGGGTTGTGAGTCCCATGTGGGCACGATTAGCTCGCATCCACCCCAGCGCTTAGTACAGTGTCTGGCGCATAGTAAGCGCTTAACGAATACCGTTTTTTTTAAAAAAAAAAACAGCAAAAAATCCACAAATAGGTCATTCAGTTGGGCAGGATTCCTGCTTCCAGGGATAGACGGAGTCCAGCTTGCTCGGGTTCCCCAGGGAGGTGGTAATGTGGCTTCTTTCCCTTGAGTCCTGGTCTTTCCCACAATAATAAAACAAAGAGGTGTGGCCAGACTCTTGGAAGGATTCCGGGATTTTTATCAGGATCTCTTTTGGCGGAATCCAAGGGGCTTCCAAGCCTCCTCCACAGTGCCTTTTTATTTGCCCTTTTTCTTTCTTTTTTTTTTTTTTATGAGCTAATAATGCAATTCCTTTTTGGTTTTCTCATTCGAGCTCTGGTCATCTCCGCAATCTGTTCCCGTTCTTCCATTTCGTGGGGGATCTTCATGTTCTAACGCCGTGCTCGGCGTTGATCGGGCTAAGCAAGAACAAATAGCGTGGTTCAGTGGAGAGAGCCCGGGCTTTGGGGTCAGAGGTCATGGGTTCAAATCAATTAATAATAATAATAATAATGATGGCATTTATTAAGCGCTTACTATGTGCCAAGCACTGTTCTAAGCGCTGGGGAGGTTACAAGGTGATGAGGTTGTCCCCCCGGGGGCTCACAGTCTTCATCCCCATTTTCCAGATGAGGTAACTGGGGCACAGAGAAGTTAAGTGACTTTCCCAAAGTCACACAGCTGACAATCGGTGGAGCCGGGATTTGAACCCATGACCTCTGACTCTAAAGCCAGGGCTCTTTCCACTGAGCCACACTGTTAAGCGCTTACTATGTGCCAGGCACTGTATTAAGTGCTGGGGTGGATTCAAGCAGATCGGATGGGACACGGTCCCGGTCCCGTGTGGGGCTCACGGTCTCAATCCCCATTTTAAAGATGGGGGAATTGAGGCACAGAGAAGTGAAATGACTTCCCCAAGGTCACAAGACAGACGAGCGACGGAGCCGGAATTAGAACCCATGATTCCCAGGTCTGTGCTAGACTGTGAACCCGCTGTTGAGTAGGGACCGTCTCTAGATGTTGCCAACTTGTAATAATAATAATAATAATAATATTGGTATTTTTTAAGCGCTTACTATGTGCTAAGCACTTTTCTAAGCACTTGGGGGGATACAAGGTAATCAAGGTTGTCCCACGGGGGGCTCACAGTCTTAATCCCCATTTGACAGATGAGGGAACTGAGGCCCAGAGAAGTGAAGTGACTTGCCCCAAATCACCCAGCTGACAAGTGGCAGAGCCGGGACTAGAACCCATGACCTCTGACTCCCAAGTCCGGGCTCTTTCGCCTGAGCCACGCTACTTCCCATCATCATCATCATCATCATCAATCGTATTTATTGAGCGCTTACTATGTGCAGAGCACTGTACTAAGCGCTTGGGAAGTACAAATTGGCAACACATAGAGACAGTCCCTACCCAACAGTGGGCTCACGGTCTAAAAGGGGGAGACAGAGAACAAAACCAAACATACCAACAAAATAAAATAAATAGGATAGATATGTACAAGTAAAATAAATAAATAAATAGAGTAATAAATATGTACAACCATATATACATCTAGACAGGTGCTGTGGGGAAGGGAAGGAGGTAAGATGGGGGGATGGAGAGGGGGACGAGGGGGAGTCTTCATCCCCATTTGACAGATGAGGGAACTGAGGCCCAGAGAAGTGCAGTGAGTTGCCCAAAGTCACCCAGCTTGTACTTCCCAAGCGCTTAGTACAGTGCTCTGCACACAGGAAGCGCTCAATAAATACGATTGAATGAATGAATGAATGAATGTGCTGTGTCCACTACGACGTGCAGCTTCAGGAACCCCAAGGGGTCGGGTCTCAGCGCTTAGCGCAGTGTGTGGCCTGGGCCACCATAACGCTTTAAGAGACACAGTCCCTGCCCCCGAAGAACTTACAGTCTAGAGAAAGGGTCCCAGATCCAGCGTGGCTCAGTGGAAAAGAGCCCGGGCTTTGGAGTCAGAGGTCATGGGTTCAAATTCCGGCTCCGCCAATTGTCATTCATTCATTCAATCGTATTTACTGAGCGCTTACTGTGTGCAGAGCACACAGAGTACAAGCTGGGTGACTTTGGGCAAGTCACTGCACTTCTCTGGGCCTCAGTTCCCTCATCTGTCAGATGGGGATGAAGACTGTGAGCCCCCAGTGGGACAACCTGCTCACCTTGTAACCTCCCCAGAGCTTAGAACAGTGCTTTGCACATAGTAAGTGCTTAATAAATGCTGTTATTATTATTATTATTATCCCCCCCACCTCTTAGAATGGTGCTTTGCACATAGTAAGCACTTAATAAATGCCATTATTGCTATTCTCTGGGCCTCAGTGACCTCATCTGGAAAATGGGGATGAAGACTGTGAGCCCCACGAGGGACAGCCTGATCACCTTGTAAGCTCCCCAGCGCTTAGAACAGTGCTTGGCACATAGTAAGCGCTTAATAAATGCCATTATATTATTATTATTACCACAATTAGTATTATTATTATTCACCCCCTTCCGTGTCACCCTGACTCGCTCCCTTTCTCCATTCCCTCTCCCAGCCCCACACCATTTTGGTCCATATCTTCCATTTATATGTATATATGTTTGTATGCATTTATTACTCTATTTTATTTGTACATATTTATTCTATTTATTTTATTTTGTTAATATGTTTTGTTCTGTTGTCCGTCTCCCCCTCCTAGACTGTGAGCCCCCTGTCGGGTAGGGACCGTCTCTAGATGTTGCCAACTTGGACTTCCCAAGCGCTTAGTACAGTGCTCTGCACACAGTAAGAGCTCAATAAATACGATTGATTGATTGATTGATTAGCCCAGTGCTCCGCACACAGAAAGCGCTCAATAGAGAAGCAGCGAGAAGCAGCGTGGCTCAGTGGAAAGAGCGCGGGCTTTGGAGTCAGAGGTCATGGGTTCAAATCCCGGCTCCGCCACTTGTCAGCTGGGTGACTTTGGGCAAGTCGCTTCACTTCTCTGGGCCTCAGTTCCCTCATCTGGAAAATGGGGGTTACGTCTGTGAGCCCCACGTGGGACAACTTGATTACCTGGTATCTACCCCAGCGCTTAGAACAGTGCTTGGCACATAGTAAGCGCTTAATAAATGCCATCCAAAAAAATAATAAATATGACTGACTGAATGAACGAATGCCATTTATTGATTTCTGTTCATATTTCTCCGGCCCCCCAGCCTCAAGCCCCCAGCCCTGGCATTCAGGAGAGTTTCTGTCTGCTGGACTGGAATAAGGCAAGATTTCTAGGAAACTGCTTTCTGGGAATAGCATCCTTGGCCGGGATGGGCTTCGGCTCTGCCCGGTGCCAGGGGAGGGAGGAAGGCGGCAACCCGCCGGTTCCTCCTCTTAGGAAAACAGGACCAGGAGAACTGGCTTCCCAGAGGCCTGGGCCCTGTTGCCCTCGGGAATCATAAACACGCTTGAATGAAAAGCGCTCATTCGTTCATTCATTCATTCAATCATATTTATTGAGCGCTTCCTGTGTCCGGAGCACTGGACTAAGCGCTTGGGAAAGTACAACAGTGCAACAATTTTGTTCCCTGTCTCCTCCTTCTAGACTGTGAGCCCGCTGTTGGGTAGGGACCGTCTCTAGATGTTGCCAACTTGGACTTCCCAAGCGCTTAGTCCAGTGCTCTGCACACAGTAAGTGCTCTATAAATGCGATTGAATGAATGAATGAATAGCGCTTATTCATTCAATCATATTTATTGAGCGCTTCCTGTGTACGGAGCACTGGACTAAGCGCTTAGGAAAGTACAACAGTGCAACAATTTTGTTGTCTGTCTCCCCCCTCTAGACTGTGAGCCCGCTGTTGGGTAGGGACCGTCTCTATCTGTTGCCGACTTTTCAGCGCTTAGTCCAGTGCTCCGCACACAGTAAGTGCTCAATAAATACGATTGAATGAATGAATGAATAGCGCTCATTCGTTCAATCATATTTACTGTGCGCTTCCTGTGTACGGAGCACTGGACTAAGCGCTTGGGAAAGTACAACAGTGCAACAATTTTGTTGTCTGTCTCCCCCTTCTAGACTGTGAGCCCGCTGTTGGGTAGGGACCGTCTCTATCTGTTGCCGACTTGGACTTCTTCAGCGCTTAGTACGGTGCTCTGCACACAGTAAGTGCTCAATAAATACGATTGAATGAATGAATGAATAATAATATTGATGATGATGGTATTTGTTAAGCGCTTATTATGTGCCAAGCACTGTTCTAAGTGCTGGGGGAGATAAAAGGTAATCAGGTTATCCCATGTGGGGTTTACAGTCTTAATCCCCATTTTATAGAGGCCCAGAGAATCAATCAATCAATCAATCAATGGTATTTATTGAGCACTTACTGTGTGCAGAGCACTGGACTAAGCACTTGGGAAGTACAAAGAGAAGTCAAGTGACTCGCCCAAAGTCACCCAGCTGACAAGTGGCGGTGCCGGGATTAGAACCCACGACCTCTGACTCCCAAGCCCGGGCTCTTGACACTAAGCCATTCCCTGCCCACAGTGAACTCTGTCTAGAGCCGGGGAGACAGACATCAATACAAATAAATAAAATGACGGATAATAATAATAATGATGATGGTATTTGTTAAGTGCTTATTATGTGCCAAGCACTATTCTAAGTGCTGGGGAGGTTACAAGGCGATCGGGTTGTCCCAAGCGGGGGCTCACAGTTTCCATCCCCATTTTACAGATGAGGCAACTGAGGCCCAGAGAATAATAATAATAATAATGTTGGTGTTTGTTAAGCGCTTATTATGTGCCAAGCACTGTTCTAAGCGCTGGGGAGGCTACAAGGCGATGAGGTTGTCCCACGGGGGGCTCACAATCTTAATCCCCATTTACAGATGAGGGAACTGAGGCCCAGAGAATAATAATAATAATAATGATGGCATTTATTAAGCGCTATGTGCAAAGCACTGTTCTAAACGCTGGGGGGGCTACAAGGCGATGAGGTTGTCCCACGGGGGGCTTGCAGTCTTCATCCCCATTTGACAGATGAGGGAACTGAGGCCCAGAGAATAATAATAATAATAATGATGATGATGATGGTGTTTATTAAGTGCTTACTATATGCAAAGCACTGTTCTAAGCGCTGGGGAAGATACAAGGTGATGAGGTTGTCCCCTGGGGGGCTCACAATCTTTATCCCCATTTACAGATGAGGGAACTGAGGCCCAGAGAATAATAATAATAATAATGATGGCATTTATTAAGTGCTTACTATGTGCAAATCACTGTTCTAAGCGCTGGGGAGGCTACAAGGTGATGAGATTGTCCCACGGGGGGCTCACAATCTTAATCCCCATTTACAGATGAGGGAACTGAGGCCCAGTGAATAATAATAATAATGATGGCATTTATTAAATGCTTACTATGTGCAAATCACTGTTCTAAGCGCTGGGGAGGCTACAAGGCGATGAGGTTGTCCCACGGGGGGCTCACAATCTTAATCTCCATTTACAGATGAGGGAACTGAGGTCCAGAGAATAATAATAACAATGATGATGGCATTAATTAAGCACTTAC